>NC_086446.1:26710153-27010153 GCF_028390025.1 Pseudophryne corroboree | reverse complement strand
CCTAAGAAGGCGCCATTTTATCAGGTTCAGTCCTTTCGGACCCAGAAAAACAAGCGGGGAAAAGGAGGGTCTTTTCTCTCTAGAGGCAGAGGTAGGGCAAAAAGGCTGCAACAAACAGCAGGTTCCCAGGAGCAAAAGTCCTCCCCCGCTTCCTCTTCCAAGTCCGCCGCATGACGGTGGGGCTCCACAGGCGGAGCCAGGTACGGTGGGGGCCCGCCTCATGAATTTCAGCGATCAGTGGGCTCGCTCACAGGTGGATCCCTGGATCCTTCAAATAGTATCTCAGGGGTACAAACTGGAATTCGAGGCGGCTCCACCCCACCGGTTCCTAAAATCTGCCTTGCCGATTGCTCCCTCAGGCAGGGAGGCGGTGCTAGCTGCGATTCACAAGTTGTATTCCCAGCAGGTGATAATCAAGGTACCCCTACTTCAACAAGGCCGGGGTTACTATTCCACACTGTTTGTGGTGCCGAAACCGGACGGTTCGGTGAGACCCATTTTAAATTTGAAATCCTTGAACACATACATAAAAAAAATCAAGTTCAAGATGGAATCGCTCAGGGCGGTTATTGCAAGCCTGGAGGAGGGGGACTACATGGTATCCCTGGACATCAAGGATGCTTACCTGCATGTCCCCATTTACCATCCTCACCAGGAGTACCTCAGATTTGTGGTACAGGATTGCCATTACCAATTCCAGACGCTGCCGTTTGGACTCTCCACGGCACCGAGGGTATTTACCAAGGTTATGGCGGAAATGATGATACTCCTTCGAAAAAAGGGAGTTTTAATTATCCCATACTTGGACGATCTCCTAATAAAGGCACGATCCAAGGAACAGTTGTTAGTGGGAGTGGCACTATCTCAGGAAGTGCTGCGCCAGCACGGCTGGATTCTGAATATCCCAAAGTCACAGCTGGTCCCGACGACACGTCTAATGTTCCTGGGAATGATTCTGGACACAGTCCAGAAAAAAGTGTTTCTCCCGGAGGAGAAAGCCAGGGAGTTGTCTTCTCTAGTCAGAGACCTCCTAAAACCAAAACAGGTATCGGTGCATCACTGCACGCGGGTCCTGGGAAAGATGGTAGCTTCTTACGAAGCTATTCCATTCGGCAGATTCCATGCCAGGATTTTTCAGTGGGACCTGTTGGACAAGTGGTCCGGATCGCATCTTCAGATGCATCGCTTGATAACCCTGTCCCCAAGAACCAGGGTGTCTCTTCTGTGGTGGCTGCAGAGTGCTCATCTTTTGGAGGGCCGCAGATTCGGCATACAGGACTGGGTCCTGGTGACCACGGATGCCAGCCTACGAGGCTGGGGGGCAGTCACAAAGGGAAGAAACTTCCAAGGACTATGGTCAAGTCAGGAGACTTCCCTTCACATAAATATTCTGGAACTAAGGGCCATTTACAATGCCCTAAGTCAAGCAAAATCCCTGCTCCTACACCAGCCGGTGCTGATCCAGTCAGACAACATCACGGCAGTCGCCCATGTGAATCGACAGGGCGGCACAAGAAGCAGGATGGCAATGGCAGAAGCCACAAGGATTCTCCGATGGGCGGAAAATCATGTACTAGCACTGTCAGCAGTGTTCATCCCGGGAGTGGACAACTGGGAAGCAGACTTTCTCAGCAGGCACGACCTCCACCCGGGAGAGTGGGGACTTCATCCAGAAGTCTTCCAAATGATTGTAAATCAGTGGGGTCGTCCACAGATGGACATGATGGCGTCCCGCCTAAACAAAAAACTAGAGAGGTATTGCGCCAGGTCAAGAGACCCTCAGGCGATAGCTGTGGACGCTCTAGTGACACCGTGGGTGTACCAGTCAGTTTATGTGTTCCCTCCTTTACCTCTCATACCAAAGGTATTGAGAATAATAAGAAAGCGAGGTGTAAACACAATTCTCGTGGTTCCGGATTGGCCAAGAAGAGCGTGGTACCCGGAACCCGTGGTCTCTGCCGCTCAGACAAGACCTGCTACAGCAGGGGCCCTGTCTGTTCCAAGACTTACCGCGGCTGCGTTTGACGGCATGGCGGTTGAACGCCGGATCCTGAAGGAAAAGGGCATTCCGGAGGAAGTCATTCCTACGCTTATTAAAGCTAGGAAAGAGGTTACAGCAAATCATTATCACCGCATATGGCGGAAGTATGTTGCATGGTGTGAGGCCGGAAAGGCCCCAACAGAGGAATTTCAACTAGGTCGTTTTCTGCATTTCCTGCAAGCAGGAGTTAATATGGGCCTAAAACTAGGCTCCATTAAAGGACAGATCTCGGCTCTGTCGATTTTCTTTCAAAAAGAACTAGCTTCAGTACCTGAAGTTCAGACATTTGTGAAAGGAGTGCTGCATATTCAGCCCCCATTTGTGCCTCCTGTGGCACCTTGGGATCTCAACGTGATGTTGAGTTTCTTAAAATCACATTGGTTTGAGCCACTAAAAACCGTGGATCTGAAATATCTCACGTGGAAAGTGGTCATGTTATTGGCTTTGGCTTCAGCCAGGCGTGTGTCAGAATTGGCGGCTTTATCATGTAAAAGCCCTTATCTGATTTTCCATATGAATAGGGCAGAATTGAGGACTCGTCCCCAATTTCTCCCAAAGGTGGTGTCAGCGTTTCACCTGAACCAGCCTATTGTGGTGCCTGCGGCTACTAGGGACTTGGAGGACTCCAAGTTGCTAGACGTTGTCAGGGCCCTGAAAATATATGTTTCCAGGACGGCTGGAGTCAGAAAATCTGACTCGCTGTTTATCCTGTATGCACCCAACAAGCTGGGTGCTCCTGCTTCTAAGCAGACTATTGCTCGCTGGATTTGTAGTACAATTCAGCTTGCTCATTCTGTGGCAGGCCTGCCACAGCCAAAATCTGTAAATGCCCATTCCACTAGGAAGGTGGGCTCATCTTGGGCGGCTGCCCGAGGGGTCTCGGCTTTACAACTTTGCCGAGCAGCTACTTGGTCAGGGGCAAACACGTTTGCAAAATTCTACAAATTTGATACCCTGGCTGAGGAGGACCTGGAGTTCTCTCATTCGGTGCTGCAGAGTCATCCGCACTCTCCCGCCCGTTTGGGAGCTTTGGTATAATCCCCATGGTCCTTTCGGAGTTCCCAGCATCCACTAGGACGTTAGAGAAAATAAGAATTTACTCACCGGTAATTCTATTTCTCGTAGTCCGTAGTGGATGCTGGGCGCCCATCCCAAGTGCGGTTTATCTGCAATACTTGTACATAGTTATTGTTAACTAAATCGGGTTATTGTTGAGCCATCTGTTGAGAGGCTCAGTTGTTTCATACTGTTAACTGGGATTCATATCACGAGTTGTACGGTGTGATTGGTGTGGCTGGTATGAGTCTTACCCGGGATTCAAAATCCTTCCTTATTGTGTACGCTCGTCCGGGCACAGTGTCCTAACTGAGGCTTGGAGGAGGGTCATAGTGGGAGGAGCCAGTGCACACCAGGTAGTCCTAAATCTTTCTAGAGTGCCCAGCCTCCTTCGGAGCCCGCTATTCCCCATGGTCCGTTCGGAGTTCCCAGCATCCACTACGGACTACGAGAAATAGAATTACCGGTGAGTAAATTCTTATTTTTAAATTTGAAATCCTTCAACACATATATCAAAAAATGCAAGTTCAAGATGGAATCGCTCAGGGCGGTTATTGCAAGCCTGGACGAGGGAGATTACATGGTATCGCTGGACATCAAGGATGCTTACCTACATGTCCCCATTTACCATCCTCACCAGGAGTACCTCAGGTTTGTGGTACAAGATTGTCATTACCAATTCCAGACGTTGCCGTTCGGTCTCTCCACGGCTCTGAGGGTCTTTACCAAGGTAATGGCGGAAAAGATGATACTCCTTCGAAGGAAGGGAGTTTTAATTATCCCGTACTTGGACGATCTCCTGATAAAGGCGAGGTCCAGAGAGCAGTTGTTGGTAGGGGTAGCACTATCTTGGGAAGTGCTACAACAGCACGGCTGGATTCTAAACATTCCAAAGTCACAGCTGGTCCCTACGACACGCCTGCTGTTCCTAGGGATGGTTCTGGACACAGAACAGAGAAAAGTGTTTCTCCCGGAGGAGAAGGCCAAGGAGCTGTCATCTCTAGTCAGAGGCCTCCTAAAACCAAAACAGGTGTCGGTGCATCACTGCACGCGGATCCTGGGAAAAATGGTAGCTTCCTACGAAGCGATTCCATTCGGCAGGTTTCATGCAAGAACCTTTCAGTGGGATCTGTTGGACAAGTGGTCCGGATCGCATCTTCAGATGCATCGTCTGATAACCCTGTCTCCAAGGACAAGGGTGTCTCTGCTGTGGTGGCTGCAGAGTGCTCATCTTCAAGAGGGCCGCAGATTCGGCATACAGGACTGGGTCCTGGTGACCACGGATGCCAGCCTTCGAGGCTGGGGAGCAGTCACACAGGGAAGAAACTTCCAAGGACTATGGTCAAGTCAGGAGACTTCCCTGCACATAAATATTCTGGAACTAAGGGCCATTTACAATGCCCTAAGTCAGGCAAAACCCCTGCTTCAAAACCAGCCGGTACTGATCCAGTCAGACAACATCACGGCAGTCGCCCATGTAAATCGACAGGGCGGCACGAGAAGCAGGACGGCGATGGCAGAAGCCACAAGGATTCTTCGATGGGCGGAAAATCACGTGTTAGCACTGTCAGCAGTGTTCATTCCGGGAGTGGACAACTGGGAAGCAGACTTCCTCAGCAGGCACGACCTCCACCCGGGAGAGTGGGGACTTCATCCAGAAGTCTTTCAAATGATTGTAAACCAGTGGGAAAAACCACAGGTGGACATGATGGCGTCCCGCCTAAACAAAAAGCTAGAAAAATATTGCGCCAGGTCAAGAGACCCGCAGGCGATAGCTGTGGACGCTCTGGTAACACCGTGGGTGTACCGATCGGTTTATGTGTTCCCTCCTCTTCCTCTCATACCAAAGGTACTGAGGATAATAAGGAGAAGAGGAGTAAGAACTATACTCATTGTTCCGGATTGGCCAAGAAGAGCGTGGTATCCGGAACTTCAAGAAATGATGTCAGAGGACACATGGCCTCTACCGCTCAGACAGGACCTGCTGCAGCAGGGGCCCTGTCTGTTCCAAGACTTACCGCGGCTGCGTTTGACGGCATGGCGGTTGAACACCGGATCCTGAAGGAAAAGGGCATTCCGGAGGAAGTCATTCCTACGCTGATAAAAGCTAGGAAAGAAGTAACCGCGAACCATTATCACCGCATATGGCGAAAATATGTTGCGTGGTGTGAGGCCAGGAAGGCCCCAACGGAAGAATTTCAGCTGGGCCGGTTCCTGCACTTCCTACAATCAGGGGTGACTATGGGCCTTAAATTGGGTTCCATTAAGGTCCAGATTTCGGCTCTATCGATTTTCTTCCAGAGAGAATTGGCTTCACTACATATTGCATATTCATCCCCCTTTTGTGCCTCCAGTGGCACCTTGGGATCTCAACGTGGTGTTGGATTTCCTAAAGTCACATTGGTTTGAGCCACTGAAAACCGTGGATTTAAAATATCTCACGTGGAAAGTGGTCATGTTGTTGGCCTTGGCTTCGGCCAGGCGTGTTTCAGAATTGGCGGCTTTGTCATGTAAAAGCCCTTATCTGATTTTCCATATGGATAGGGCAGAATTGAGGACTCGTCCCCAGTTTCTCCCCAAAGTGGTATCAGCTTTTCATCTGAACCAACCTATCGTGGTGCCTGCGGCTACGAATGACTTGGAGGCTTCCAAGTTGTTGGATGTAGTCAGGGCCCTAAAAATTTATGTTTCCAGGACAGCTGGAGTCAGGAAGACTGACTCGCTTTTTATCCTGTATGCGCCCAACAAGTTGGGTGCACCTGCTTCTAAGCAGACGATTGCTCGCTGGATCTGTAGTACGATTCAGCTTGCACATTCTGCGGCTGGACTGCCGCATCCTAAATCAGTAAAAGCCCATTCCACGAGGAAGGTGGGCTCTTCTTGGGCGGCTGCCCGAGGGGTCTCGGCTCTTCAACTTTGCCGAGCTGCTACTTGATCAGGTGCAAACACGTTTGCTAAATTCTACAAATTTGATACCCTGGCTGAGGAGGACCTTGAGTTCTCTCATTCGGTGCTGCAGAGTCATCCGCACTCTCCCGCCCGTTTGGGAGCTTTGGTATAATCCCCATGGTCCTTTCGGAGTTCCCAGCATCCACTTAGGACGTTAGAGAAAATAAGAATTTACTCACCGGTAAATCTATTTCTCGTAGTCCGTAGTGGATGCTGGGCGCCCATCCCAAGTGCGGATTGTCTGCAATACTTGTATATAGTTATTGCCTAACTAAAGGGTTATTGTTGAGCCATCTGTTGAGAGGCTCAGTTATATTTCATACTGTTAACTGGGTATTGTATCACGAGTTATACGGTGTGATTGGTGTGGCTGGTATGAGTCTTACCCGGGATTCAAAATCCTTCCTAATTGTGTCAGCTCTTCCGGGCACAGTGTCCTAACTGAGGTCTGGAGGAGGGTCTTAGTGGGAGGAGCCAGTGCACACCAGTAGTCTAAAAGCTTTCTTTATAGTTGTGCCCAGTCTCCTGCGGAGCCGCTAATCTCCATGGTCCTTACGGAGTCCCCAGCATCCACTACGGACTATGAGAAATAGAATTACCGGTGAGTAAATTCTTATTTTATATATTACTGCTGTATCTTCCATGTGTTCATGTGCTGACCTCTCCCCTTCCCCTCCCCCGCAGTTCTGCCTCTCTTGGTAGGAGATACATGCCTGTTTCCATGTGTCTGTGAATTGTGCTCACCACCATCTGTAAGCGTGTGCATTGCAAAAGCATATAATGTGATATTATTCAGCAGCTTTTTAGTGCGCGTCAGACACTGAGCTGTCATCTGTGCATGCATACAGTATATATGGTAATAGAAGCAGTGTGCTACAGAGGAAGGAACCAGGGGTGTTTAGCTGACAAACCCACGTATTTGCACTGAAGTTAATTACCTTCATTAATTTCAGTGCATTTCTCTCATACAGCCTGGTGCAGCTGAAAGCATGTTACTGATTAATGCATCTGTGAGGAACTGCTGAAGAACTGGAACAGGGAGGAGGTGTCTAAGGTATAAAGCCTGTGTGGGCATTTGTCTGGAAGACAGATGCAGGAAAAGCTGACTGGTGACTAGGGAGAAGGTCGTAGATATAGAGCCGTTTGGGAAGCTTCTGTGAGGAGCTGAGGACCTTTGTCACTTTTTTTTATGAAAGGTAACTAACTGTATGGTGGTCACTGGTCTGCGGTCATCCTAACAAAATAATCCATAGTGCACAAGTGAAGAGTTGTGTATACTTCAACTACACAGCTTATTTGTCACAATATATTTATATACGTATGTTTATATTTATAATATGTGAATATATTGAATATAACAACTTTTGAACTACGGCAACGCTGATATTTCTTTATAGTATCATTTTTTTATTAATTGGTTTTACGCCACAAACATTTCATAAGTCCAGCTATCTGGTTTTCAGGTATATGTCAGGGAAATTGAGTAGGACTCAGAGCCCCATCACAGTGCCTTCACCTCGTTAATAAGATCATTCAGCTGCTGACTGGAGAGGTGACTGCTGGGAATGGGGCATTATACAGTAACACCAGGGGACGTGTCTGGGTGATGACTGGAGAGGTGACTGCTGGGAATAGAACATTATACAGTAACACCAGGGACGTGTCTGGGTGATGACTGGAGAGGTGTCTGCTGGGAATGGGGCATTATACAGTAACACCAGGGAATGTGTCCGAGTGATGACTGGAGAGGTGACTGCTGGGAATGGGGCATTATATAGTAACGCCAGGGTATGTGTCCGGGTGATGACTGCAAAGGTGACTGCTGGGAATGGGACATTGTACAGTAACACCAGGGACGTGTCTGGGTGATGACTGGAGAGGTGTCTGCTGGGAATGGGGCATTATACAGTAACACCAGGGAACGTGTCCGAGTGATGACTGGAGAGGTGACTGCTGGGAATGGGGCATTATATAGTAACGCCAGGGTATGTGTCCGGGTGATGACTGCAAAGGTGACTGCTGGGAATGGGGCATTATACAGTAACACCAGGGGATGTGTCTGGGTGATGACTGGAGAGGTGACTGCTGGGAATGGGGCATTATACAGTAACACCAGGGAATGTGTCCGAGTGATGACTGGAGAGGTGACTGCTGGGAATGGGGCATTATATAGTAACGCCAGGGTATGTGTCCGGGTGATGACTGCAAAGGTGACTGCTGGGAATGGGGCATTATACAGTAACACCAGGGGATGTGTCTGGGTGATGACTGGAGAGGTGACTGCTGGGAATGGGACATTATACAGTAACACCAGGGGACGTGTCCGGGTGATGACTGGAGAGGTGACTGCTGGGAATGGGGCATTATACAGTAAAACCAGGGGATGTGTCTGGGTGATGACTGGAGAGGTGACTGCTGGGAATGGGGCATTATACAGTAAAACCAGGGGATGTGTCAGGGTGATGACTGGAGAGGTTACTGCTGGGAATGGGGCATTATACAGTAACGCCAGGGGATGTGTCTGGGTGATGACTGGAGAGGTGACTGCTGGGAATGGGACATTATACAGTAACGCCAGGGGACGTGTCTGGGTGATGACTGGAGAGGTGGCTGCTGGGAATGGGACAATATACAGTAACGCCAGGGGACGTGTCAGGGTGATGACTGGAGAGGTGGCTGCTGGGAATGGGACATTATACAGTAACGCCAGGGGACGTGTCTGGGTGATGACTGGAGAGGTGACTGCTGAGAATGGGACATTATACAGTAACGCCAGGGGACGTGTCTGGGTGATGACTGGAGAGGAGGCTGCTGGGAATGGGACATTATACAGTAACGCCAGGGGACGTGTCTGGGTGATGACTGGAGAGGCGACTGCTGGGAATGGGGCATTATACAGTAACGCCAGGGGACGTGTCTGGGTGATGACTGGAGAGGTGACTGCTGGGAATGGGACATTATACAGTAACACCAGGGGACGTGTCTGGGTGGTGACTGCTGGGAATGGGACATTGGGGGTAATTCTGAGTTGATCGCAGCAGCGAGTTTGTTAGCAATTGGGCAAAACCATGTGCACTGCAGGGGAGGCAGATATAACATGTGCAGAGAGAGATAGATTTGGGTGTGGTGTGTTCAATCTGCAATCTAAATTGCAGTGTAAAAATAAAGCAGCCAGTATTTACCCTGCACAGAAACAAAATAACCCACCCAAATCTAACTCTCTCTGCAAATGTTATATCTGCCTCCCCTCCAGTGCACATGGTTTTGCCCAACTGCTAAAAAATTTCCTGCTGCGATCAACTTGGAATTACCCCCATTATACAGTAACACCAGGGGATGTGTCTGCCGGGAATGGGGCATTATACAGTAACACCAGGGGATGTGTCTGAGTGGTGATTGGAGAGGTGACTGCTGGGAATGGGGTATTATACAGTAACACCAGGGGATGTGTCTGGATGATGACTGGTGAGGTGACTGCTGGGTATGGGACATTATACAGTAACACCAGGGGATGTGTCTGGGTGATGACTGTATCATTGTGTGTGTCAGGTTCCTATTAGGTGTCAGGATGTCACTGTCTATGTCTCCATGCAGGAGGGGGAGTATATAGAGGAACACAGGGGTCTGTACAAGGACGTGATGATGGAGAATCACCGGCCCCTCACATCACTGGGTAAGAGGAGACTGTCATGTATTGTACAGGGGAGAGCAGGTGTGGGGGGCCCCTATCTACACACATCATCTGATAATCACATATATACACTGTACTCAGTCACTGTGTGTCTCCTACAGTTGGGCCCAGTAACAGAGATACCCCAGAGAGATGTCCCCGTCCTCTGTATTCCCAGGATTGTACAGAGGAGAATCACAGAATCCCACAGGAGGATCAGGTAGGTGGGATTTAGGGTCTCACCAATATACCAAAGTGTACTTTGGTACATACTGTGTGATCTGTAGAGATGTCCTATACACTGATTATTTACTGTCTATATTATCATTTTCTTGATTTTATAGTATATTGATGTGATTCAAAATAAGATAGATGACAGAAAGAAAGAAGAAGAGACATATGTGACTGATTTAAAGGCAGAAGATATAGAGGGAGAAGAAGAGACGTATGTGACTGATATGAAGGCAGAAGATATAGAGGGAGAAGAAGAGACGTATGTGACTGATATGAAGGCAGAAGATATAGAGGGAGAAGAAGAGACGTATGTGACTGATATAAAGGTAGAAGCTATAGAGGGAGAAGAAGAGACGTATGTGACTGACATGAAGGTAGAAGATACAGAAGGAGAAGAAGAGATGTATGTGACTGATATGAAGGTAGAAGATACAGAAGGAGAAGAAGAGACGTATGTGACTGATATGAAGGCAGAAGATATAGAGGGAGAAGAAGAGACGTATGTGACTGATATAAAGGTAGAAGCTATAGAGGGAAAAGAAGAGACGTATGTGACTGACATGAAGGTAGAAGATACAGAAGGAGAAGAAGAGATGTATGTGACTGATAATAAGACTGAAGATATAGAGGGAGAAGAACAGAGATATGTGACTGATACGAAGGTAGAAGATATAGAGGAAGAAGAAGAGATTTATGTGACTGATATGAAGGCAGAAGATATAAAGGGAGCAGGAGAGACGTATGTGACTGATGTGAAGGTAGAAGATACAGAGGGAGCAGGAGAGACGTATGTGACTGATATGAAGGCAGAAGATACAGAGGGAGAAGAAGAGACATATGTGACTGATATGAAGGCAGAAGATATAGAGGGAGAAGAAGAGACGTATGTGACTGATATGAAGGCAGAAGATACAGAGGGAGAAGAAGAGACGTATGTGACTGATATGAAGGCAGAAGATACAGAGGGAGAAGAAGAGATGTATGTGAGGGGTGATCAGCAGTGTAAGGAGGAGGAAATCCCTACAGATGTCAGCATAGGTGAGTAATAAGCACTTGCTTTAGAAAAGAGTCACATATTCTCCTTGCTCATACACTACTACTACATCTGTCCTCATTTAATTGAGACATGGAAAGTGCAATCAGACTGTGACGGCCGTTTGATATATCGCGGGTCCGTCGGCCATTGTGTATGTGCGATATGTCTGTGAATTCCGTTGTTCATAGACATATCGCATTGGCCCCGCAGCTCAGACGACGGCCAATATATCTACCGATATATTGGCGCGTCGCTGTGTGTGTACGGGTGACCAGCCGTCTGCCCGTACACATGCTGCGGCAGCCGGCGGTGATTGACAGCTAAACTGGGCGGGCGTTCATGACGTCAGTACCCGACGGATCGGGCAGTGTGTATGCACAGCACACTGCCAGATCCATCCATAGATATATCTGCAGATCAATTGATCTGCAGCTATATCTATCAGTGTGTACCCACCTTTAGAGTAACATTGAGTCTAAAACAATCTTATTGGTTGGTGTGATGATCTCTGAATAGTCCAACACCTGCCAGAATGAAACATCTTCTGGTCGGCTGGTCATTTTAAGATTTTTTTTTTATAAATTGATAAACATTTGCAGAGAGATGGTTCTATGAGTTTAGTCATTTACCTTGTTTAATGTCCAGTGTCAGGTCTGTACTTGTGTCTGTTCCCAGAGGGGGCACTAGTGGGTCATTGGTGGTGCGGTGGAGTAAACAAGGAGGCTGAAGTAAATTCCTGCGCATGTGCGCAAATGATATTTATTGAAAGTTCACACACAAAATATATGCAACTGGAACAGTGATGATATAAGCATAGAATTCAGCGTTGAAGCTGATAGGGTCTCTGGAATAGTAGAGATTGTTTTGTTTGGAAACCGATGATGTACAGGAGCTGAACTTCTCAGGCAGTTTGTAAGCTAAACAGCATTGAAACCAGGTTTGGCTTTAGCAGGAGACAGCTGAGAAGCAGAGCAGAGGTCCTGGTGCAGGTGAAATGGCACAACGCTGCTGCTGACAGATAATGAGCAGGTAAGAATGGTAATGCAGCACCTGGAGAGAGTCTCTAACTGCTAATGAACACTGGAACAGATTACAGATGGAGCTGCAGCCAAACCGGATGGCTGGTTCCTGTAGTTCCACGGAGCTCTGACACAGGAGAATCTCTGGAGACCAGAGCCAGGAGACGCTGTGCACAGGATGTGATGCATTGTTCAAGGCAATGATACTCATCCGGAACTCTGACTATATACCTTCTGGTCAGCAGCCATTGGATAGGGGAGTCATGTCTGCAGACACAGCGCAGGATTGGATTATACCGGATCAGCTGACTGCCAGTGTCATGGCGGTGCCCATGTAGTGCAGAATGCGGGATCACAGCGGGTTACATGTCATGTGTAGTTCAGGGGTGCAAGGGAGCAGAGGGTTCTATGCTACGCGCACACGCAGCATCAGGCTGGGACCACGACCTCCAGAGGCCCACGCACCAGCGCATTGGTAAGTGAGATACCGCTGAACGCTGATTCCTGACATCCACATTCCCCTAATATTTATATTTCTGCTGTGGGGTACACTGGGCTTACATCGGGTGTAGAGTAGGATCTTGATCCGAGCCACCAACAGGCTCAAAGCTTTGACTGTTCCCAAGATGCGCAGTGCCGCCTCCTCTATAACCCCGCCTCCGTGCACAGGAGCTCAGTTTGTGAGTTGGTGCCATGCAGTTAGCAGGCATACAACAGGGGGGCTGCGGAGCAGCCCTAAGAAAAGCTATTTTTCAGAAGAAAAAAGAATGATTGAAGACTTCGAGGGCCGCAGCTTGGTTAGATGTCAGTCAGACATCCCCTGCTGCAGCTCCATCACTCCCCCAGCGGCGCTGTATACTCCCGCGCCCTGGTTGCCGGGTAACTACAGCGGAGGCTCCGGTGTTCTTCTGTTAGTCACACACACTCGCCACTGCCCTCCGGGATCGCGTGGCTGCAGGTACAAGGGGAGGTAAGGGATCTCTTTGGCCCGCGCGCGCTGGCGTGGACACTGTAATGGGGCAGTAGCTCCACTAGTCACCGGGACACTGGGCACAGGTGGGTTTTTTTCTCTTATAAAAACCCGTTTTTAACAAGCCCGCAGCGCCCGGTGGGGAAGCCAGCAGGGGGATAAGGCCTAACCTGTAGCCCCTCCCCCAGCCCCAGGGCGCCATTTGGTTAAATGATCCCGCCCTGTAGCTGCATATCTCTCCCTCACTCCCTGTCAGCCGCCATCACACGGAGCTGCGCTCTTCCTGGGACTGCTGGGGCAAATCCTCTTCTGTAAAGCTGCCTGCAGTTTTATGGTTGTATAATTCCTACATGGTATGCTTGTGACTATATATGTGTGTGCATGTAGCTGCTGCGTGGCTGCCATATCAGGTATTTCACCAGCGTGCTACTCCTATATTCTGTAACCTGAGGGGGCTAAGTGTGTCAGGTTTCTAAATAATATAGGTGTTTCACAAGATATACTTGCTGTGTATTTTTCTTTGTGCTTTATAGTCACTTTCTATATATATATATATATATATATATATATATACATCTCTTGGATTCCCGGTTTAAAGTGCTGACAGGAAAGTCACACTGCACTGGGAGTTCTTGGTAGGTATATCACTGTAGACAAAAGAGAGAGAAGAGAAAAGGATCTGTTTCCGGTGCACATGAGTTTTTTTTGTAAAAATTAACTTTTATTATCTCCTTAAAATAATTGGGAAGAATCTACTATTGCATCCAAAATTTCTTGGATGCACTGATGCGAAATATTAAAACAAAACAAAGTATAAAGTGATATAAGTATACAGATGTGGATAAATCCACAGGGAACCAGCGCTCAAACCCTATTTGTAGTGGTGAATGATACGGTTATAAAGTGAAACTAAAATCAATAATGAAAAAGCAGGTAATATACTTAGGGTTGTTTATTCTAAGATGCTGAGATACTTTCTTTCCCAACAGGTATAAATTCGGTTTAAAAGTCAATCAGTGATTGGGGCACGCTCCTGGTTTGAGCTTAAATTCTGAAGTGCAAGGTTCAATTGAAAGAACAAATGCTGTAATCTTTGTAAAGTCGAAAAAAAGAAAAAGAAAAATGCCACAAAAAAATAATAATGATATGTACTAAAGTCCAAACGGTTTACAAGTCTATACAGACTGCGGCGTCCCGCTAATCTGTGCTCTGAAGTGAAGGATTCTCTTGTGAAGTGATGAACAGTTGACAACGGTAGTGTATGCTTTGGTTAGAGTGGAGAATAAGGACCCTGGACTGGCGCTATTCCTCCTGCAGCACGTCCCACAGTAGAGTGCCCGAATCAGGCCCGCTCTGTGGGGCCGCTGACCTGGGGTGTGCGCCTGTCACAGAGGCGAAGTGGACATGGCCGGAGCTCTCCGAGCGGCTGGCCGCGCCTCTCCTCCTCCTACAGGGACTTACCTTCTCCCTTCCCCTCCGCCTTCCACTCTCCGCTGTCTCAGGCTTCTTCCGTTGCCTGGCAACCGGTTGCTTCAGGAACTCCGGATCACGTGACCGGATGGTTTGCGGAAAGGATTAGCAGTACTGTCCTTCTTTGTAGTGAATATTCGTCCTCAGTCCAATGTAGTATAGATGGGTAGCTCCAACGCGTTTCGACCTGTTAGGGTCTTCCTCTGGGAGTCCTTTCAATTGAACCTTGCACTTCAGAATTTAAGCTCAAACCAGGAGCGTGCCCCAATCACTGATTGACTTTTAAACCGAATTTATACCTGTTGGGAAAGAAAGTATCTCAGCATCTTAGAATAAACAACCCTAAGTATATTACCTGCTTTTTCATTATTGATTTTAGTTTCACTTTATAACCGTATCATTCACCACTACAAATAGGGTTTGAGCGCTGGTTCCCTGTGGATTTATCCACATCTGTATACTTACCATTTAAGGGGGGGGCGGGACACCCCTCATTACCAGCAGCACACCCCGCCTCAGACTAACACCTCAGTGCGCAGAGAACCCATTTCCGTATAAAGTAATATAAGGATAGACAAGACTGTGTGTGATAGAAAGAAACAAAAATAAATGTATTAAAAACTCTCAGCTGGGCGTCTTTTTTGTGTCTATTAGCTGACGAAGTTACCCTGACGAAGCTTTTTGCGAAACGTACGTACGACGGTACCGGCTGGGCGTCCTACGTGTCTATTCTAATGTCTAACTGAAAAGTCTATTCTAATATTTATGCTCATCGGTGTACGCTAGTTAACCACATACGGGACGGCACACACGCTGTAATTATTAGCGATCTGTGCTGTACTACACAGTGTGTATATGTGATTACTAATTTAATCACTGTGTACAGAATATATTTGTTTTATATATAAGAGTGACAATTAATGTGGTATTCTCTTATTAAATCTGGTGGCACCTATATATTAGATACTAAAGGCATCTATATATACAAGCGAGTGACAAATCTAATAAAATATCTATGGCTATGGAGATTCTTTGATAACCACACGTGCATATAATTTATCTATGCAAAGATATGACAACATAGAATTTGATGTATATATGTGCTTGCTAGTCACCGGTATTAATTAACGTGTAAATGAATACTCATTGGTGATTATAGCATACATACACTTTGAGAGTGACCTGCGGCATCATACTAATTAAGCAGGCCCACGGCATTAATATACATTTAATTTTTACTATCACTTATCCATGCTGGCATAGGCTAAGCCTTCATGTATATGCATTTACGGGCTACTTAATACGTATACTCTGACCACTGTTTTCTATGTAGCCACCTGTAAGATCAGTAATATATATATATATATTCGGGTGGTCTTCAGTATGCCGACTGATGGGATCCCGGCGTACAGTATACCGGCGCCGGGATCCCGACAGCCGGCATACCGACACTTATTCTCCCTCGTGGAGGTCCACGACCCCCCTGGAGGGAGAATAAAATAGTGTAGCGCGCCACCGTGCCCGCAAGGGGCTCATTTGCGCTCGCCACACTGTCGGTAAGCCGGCGGTCGGGCTCCCGGGGCCGGTATGCTGGTCGCCGGGAGCCCGACCGCCGGCATATCGTAGTGAACCCATATATTCATATAATTGATTAAGTAAAGGAACATCCAATATAGACTACAGGTGGATGCTGCTTCCCTTTCTATATCGGGGTACTGTAGATGTGGATCTTATTATCTTCATGCAAATATATATATATCTATAGATATAAAAATATAAACTGGTCAACCCAGAGTAGTAAATACCAACTAATATATGGAAATATTATGTCATTAATTAACTATTGTATATTGGCATACAAACCATTCATTTATGAATAACCCGGTTTGCCGTGAATAGTGAGATTATATCAAAGAAATATCTTTGGAATGTTAATTCACTCTTATAATTATAATATCACTGGCAATATAGGAACATACTATATGATTTAATAATATTTTCCTCTGGAGGTAAACCAGCAGTCACTTGCAAATATCTATTACAATAATCTGGGCAGCGAGCCAGAATCCCCTAGATGAGCCAATATAACAACATTGTTACATTTATCAGTCTGGGAGAATTAAAGAGTAACATTTGTGTAACATTTTAGAGAAACCCAGAAGTAAGTATTTGTTTCTTCTTACAAATATTTTTGAAACACTATTGTACCAGAATATACTGTTATTAGTCAGATAAGACAGTACATATCAGCTAATAGACACAAAAAAGACGCCCAGCTGAGAGTTTTTAATACATTTATTTTTGTTTCTTTCTATCACACACAGTCTTGTCTATTCTTATATCACTTTATACGTTGTTTTGTTTTTTAATATTTCGCATCAGTGCATCCAAGAAATTTTGGATGCAATAGTAGATTCTTCCCAATTATTTTAAGGAGATAATAAAAGTTCATTTTTACAAAAAAACTCATGTGCACCGGAAACAGATCCTTTTCTCTCTTCTCTCTCTTTTGTCTACAATAATGACATGATCTGTGGTAGCACCCCCTATTTATATATTCACATAATAGAAAAATTAATAACAGGGGTTCCTTTCAATCATATATTTTGTAACTTTAAATAAAATCAAGTCCATCTGAGTCTCCTGTGCAACAAATTCCCCTTTTCCCCTTTTCCTTTAATGTGATAGGTATATCGCTGCTACGATTGTACCAGGTTGCCTGATATTGTGCTTCTTCTTATGTCCGCTACACGAGGCAACGGAGCTGGGGCTTCTCCCACATTGCGTGGTAATGATGCTGCAGACATTTTGGAGGAAAACATGGCAGCATAGAGTTCAGGTTCATGAGGTTCCTTACCCCCCCAGTGGGTCTGTGGCACCGGGGGCAACAAATTACCCACCTTGGGCTACCTTTTCCACGCTGTTAAATATGCTAGTAACTAAACTGACACCCCCTGTGGGACCACCTGTGCCAATGCAGCAGTTTATGGTCCCTACAGTTAATCCGCCATGGGCAGATCAAATCTCAACTCAGTTACAACACTTGAACCGGTCACTGACTAAATCTCACTCTCGCCCACCTAAGACTAAGACGTCTTCTAAACGGGCCACTACTTCCTCACAATCCACCACTGTTCCTGACACCTCCTCTGATGAGGATGGCGCATATACTGACCCCACGGACACTGACTCAGATGCTTCTGATGGGGAAGGGAAGTCCCCAATCATGGATGTCCCTTATTTGATTGAGGCTATCAGGCTCATTCTTCAGGTCTCTGATAAACCTGAGCCTGCGGCTGTCTCTAAAAATCCGGACAGATTTAAACGTAAGAAGGTGTTTAAACAAGTTTTACCTCATTCTCAACACCTGGCTAACATACGTCAGGAATCCTGGGAAAATCCGGGAATGGAATTCACATGGCATAAGAGACTGTTGGCTCGCTATCCTCTCTCTGCGGAGCTATGTTAAAAAAATTGGGAAACTCCTCCGCATGTAGATTCTCATGTGGCACGCATGGTAGTTTCCTCTGCTCTGCCAGTAACTACCGTCACCTCTCTGAAGGAACCGACGGATAGACGTGTGGAGGGTTGTTTGAAAGTGATTTACACGGAGTAGCGGCGGCCATCTTGTGGGCTGTGAGGTGAGCCCTTACTGCAGGGCAAACAGTTATGAATGAGAAGCTCCTGCGTGCACACTCTCCTGCCTATCCTGGTTGCTGCAGACTGTTGATGTGTGTGCTGCAGGGACTTTCACACATTCCCAGCAGCTGATCCATATCCCTTGCCTATATACTCACAGCAGGCACACTGCACCCGGCCTGAGCTGCATACATTGAACCCTGCTATACACAGTATATGCCCTCAGCCTGCAGCGGAGTCCATCAGACGCGGGGGCACCGCGCTCTCCGACTTAGCGGGCTCTCCGCATGGCCGAATGGCTGTGATGCCATGGGCGATGCTGTCCACTTGGCTACGCGTGAGTGTCATATTTCTATAGTTTGTTTTCATGTTTGTTCATGTTGGCCCATGATTAGCATGGTGCTCATTTGTTACTGTTCATAATCTCCTGGTAAGACCGATGTTGGTTTAGTACTTGATATCACTGCATGCTTTATCCTTCTCCCTCACTATGTCTATACCGCTCACACTACTCCTATCTATCTTAATAATGCGATTCTCCTAGCTCCCCCTATTCCCCCTGTCACTTGGTCGTTCCTGCTACAACCTCTCCCTCCCCTATGCTCCTCCTTACCCTACTTATCGTTTTGTCACAAAGCCACGTCCCCCCCCGAAGGATACGCCAGGACGGTGTCTTTCCTTTCTGTGTTAAACCTGGCCCTTCTACAGGAAAAGGTTCTCCCCCTCTGTATTTTCATACAGACTCTTTCCCCTTCTCTCTCCTCCTCTATTCCTCCTTTCCTCCTCTCCATCCCCATGGTCGGACCGGTCCCATCCCGCCCCTCTGTTTGCGTCGCCCACAGTTCTTCCCACCATGACCCTGAAAATTATATCGGTTAATGCTAACGGCCTTAACTCTCCCACCAAACGAGCCATGGCCATCCAATTCTTTAACAGACAAAAGTCTGATGTGGTACTAATTCAGGAGACCCATTTTAAACCCCCACACCCCTCTATGTCCTGCAAACAATTTCCACATGTCTATTATTCAAACATGCCTACCAAACGAAGGGGAACCGCTATTATGATCCGTCGAGGCCTCCCTATAACTGTTCACGACACTGTCTCGGACCCCCAGGGCCGTTACGTTATCCTTTCATGTTCCTATAACCAAGCTCCTCTGATCTTGGCCTCCATATATGCCCCTAATGCGCAGCAGGGTTCTCTATTTACAGCCTTTTTTGACAGCCTATCCCGCCTTCCTACGGGCATGACTATAATTGGTGGAGACTGCAATGTCACACTGGATCCACTCCATGACAGATCTCGCCCCGCCTCTACCGCTTCTACTCCCGCCAAACTGGCCAAGCGTCTACAAGCACATTTATCACTTTATAACCTGTATGACGGTTGGAGGACTTTGTACCCCTCGGCAAAGGGCTTCACTCACTACTCCCCACCTCACGACCTCTATACCCGTATAGATTATATGTTCGTTGACCGGGACACTACCCGTAAACTCCTCAGTGCCCAGACACTCCCTATCTCCTGGTCGGATCACTCTGCTGTTCTGCTCGAGATCTCATCCTCCTCACCCCTCCCCACCGGATTCTGGCGACTAAATGAATCTCTCCTGCTTAAAAAATGCACCGTAGCTGATATTGCCACCGCCTTAGCTAACTATTATGCAGAAAATGCGACTCCAGACGTCCCTCCCTCCCTAATATGGGAAGCACATAAGGCCACCATCCGAGGCTACCTTATAAGCCTTTCGGCTGCCCAAAAGAAAACTGAAGCCCAACGGATCCGAGTCTTAGAATCAGAACTTGCCACCTTGACCCTTCTGCATCAGCACCGCCCCAGAAAGAAAACGTATTTCAAACTCCTAGCAGTTAAGGGTCAGCTATCCCAAATCCTCACCAAAAAGGCAGTCAAGGCACTCTTATGGGCACGTCAGAGGTTCTACGAGAAATCAGATAAGGCTGACACTTTACTAGCCCAAAAACTAAGAGCGAAACGCACTCAAAATCGCATTGTATCCCTGCGCTGTGCAGACGGGTCCACCACGTTTGACCCGTCACGAATGGCCGCCCAATTTCGGGATTATTATACATCCTTGTACAATCTCCCTTCCACTCTAGATACTGATCCTGATCACGTCTCTAAACTCTGAGACTATCTATCCGCTTGCAAACTCCCTAAGCTTTCCGATTCGGACATATTGACACTCAATGCCCCCATTTCCACAGAGGAAATCTCAGTGGCCATTCAGCAGCTACGCCGTACCACAGCCCCTGGCCCTGATGGCTTTACCGCTTTATATTATAAAAAATTTACAACCTCTTTACTCCCCATGCTCCAATCTCTGTTTAACGCAATCCTGGACGGGGACTCATTCGACGCAGCCACCACTAGGGCCAATCTTATCCTCATTCCGAAACCCGACAGGGACCTGCTGGAGATGAAGAACTATCGACCCATCTCGCTCCTGAATGTGGACCTAAAGCTTTTCGCCAAAATCTTGGCTAACAGACTAGCTCCATTCCTACCCTCCCTCATTCACCCCGACCAGGTCGGTTTCATTCCCTCCAGACAGGCCGCAGATAATACTTGGCATCTCATTGACCTCATCCAGTTGGCACAAGACAAGTCTCTCTCGACGCTAGTCGTGGCCCTCGACGCAGAAAAGGCCTTCGACAGGGTGGCCTGGCCATTCCTACAACAGACACTCCTAAATATGGGCTTGCATGGCGCCTTTTACAAAGGCGTTACATCGCTGTATCAGAATCCCTCAGCCTCCATTTTAATTAATGGCCTTTCTTCCGACCCTCTACCCATACGTAACGGCACTCGACAGGGCTGTCCCCTTTCCCCCCTACTCTTCGCCCTCATTATGGAACCGTTAGCAGCTAGAATTAGGCTGAACCGTAACATATCTGGTATCATGTCGGGAACTCACAATCACAAAATTGCTCTATATGCCGATGACGCCATTCTCACCCTGACTGACCCACCTGCCTCCCTCCCACATCTGATGGAGGAGATAGCTACGTACAGCCGGTTTTCAAATTACAACATTAACTCAGACAAAACCTAAATATTGGCCCTACATGTCGCGGACCCAGATCTTCGACTCCTACAGGCCTCCTTCCCATGTGCTTGGCGAGCTGATAAACTCAAATACCTGGGCATCTATCTTACTAAGTCCTACTCTGGTCTCTATGCTGCCAACTTTCCCAGACTCTTAACTTCTATTAAACACGATGTGACAAAGTGGAATAAATATATCCTGTCCTGGTTTGGACAGATGACAGCCGTTAAGATGACACTACTGCCCCGTCTGTTATATCTGTGGCAAACTCTTCCCATCCACGTCCCCACCTCAGTCCTTAAAAATCTCCAAGCAGACCTTACCAGATTTATCTGGGCAGGGCGAAAGCCCAGAGTAAAGATGAGAATCCTCCAAAAGCATCGTCTAGAGGGGGGTCTGGGAGTTCCTGACCTCCTTAAATACTATAGAGCTGCTCACCTAACCACATGTGTCCTTTGGCACGATAATCCTGGACACAGAATCTGGACACATCTGGAGGCTACCACACTCCACAGATATTCCCCCTACAGCCTGCTCTGGTGTCGACCGAATAGCCATCCCCCCGCTTCCTCGCTGTTGCCCACAGTGAAATTTACCCTTTCCATATGGGACCTTTGCTCACGTCTTTACCGGCTACGCTCCTTCCACCCTCTACTCACCCCTCTATGGAACAACCCGGCATTCCCGCCAGGGGAGAACCACTTAGCTTTTGATTCCTGGACCAACCGTAACACACTCTTCCTTCTGGACATTGCTCCGCTACATACATTCCCCACGTTTGACGACTTGCAATCCCGTTTCTCGCTCCCACGTTCAACCTTTTATCAATTCTTACAGATACGCCACTTTTTTGCCTCTACCTCCGGAACACCGCCCGTGGGAGGTAAATCGAGCTTTGAATCCCTCTGCTGCACCTGCCGATCAACTAAAGGCTTACTCTCAACTATATACCAAATCTTGTTAGCTCACAACTCGCCCCTGAAGGAACCCCACGAAGTAGCATGGGAACGGGAGGTGGGTGAAACCCTGACGTCAGATGAGTGGTCAAAGATTAGGCAGGAAATTTCCACGAGCTCCATTTCGGTCCGAATTAAAGAAAATGCCTACAAATTATATTATCGTTGGTACCTGGTACCATCGCGTCTCCATTCAATTTACACCTCCTGCTCGGATAGCTGTTGGCGTCAGTGTGGCCAGCGCAGAACCCTGCTGCATATTTGGTGGAACTGCCCGCAAATTAAGGGATATTGGACTAGGGTCCATAGACTTATTTTTAAGGTCCTCGGATTGACGATCCCGATGTCACCTCTCTATTCCCTGCTCTCTCGCCCAATACCTCACACCCTTCGCCACCAACAGAAGCTAATTAAGCATATCCTAAACACGGCCAAATGCCAAATTGCGGCTAACTGGAAATCCCTGTCACCTCCCGCAACCCCTGCTACCATTAATGCTATATGGCAAACTTATAGGCTGGAACGTATTACAGCGGTTCTCCGGGACACCCCAGATAACTTTACCACTACGTGGTCACCCTGGACGTCACACTTCGGTGCTGAACCTCCGCTAACTACCATATAAGATAATTGGAATCATCACAATACCCTATCCAACTAGGGATAATCTGACGCACTGCCCAGGCGGATGGGACCGCCCGACCATTCCTCCCTTACCTCCCTTCCCAATTCTCCCTCCCCCCTTTTCTCTTCTCTCTTCTTGCCTCTTTTCTCTTCTACTTCTATTGTTAAGTTTACTCTCTGCTCCTCTTTTATAAGCTATAATGCTCCATTAAGAGTTATTCCTTCGCCCTTAGCTACGGTACATACCAAACGCATAACACTATCTATTGACAGCTCTCTATATATAGGCATGCATGCCTGTTTGATTCTTCACTCACTCGATGTTGTACATAGATAGATATTCTGCCACTGCTATTCAACATTTAACTGCGATATGTGCCAAGGTGTGATACCTGTAATGTATACCTTACGAATATCTTGTTAAAAGCATAAAATTCAATAAAAACTTTTTCTCAAAAAAAAAAGAAAGAAAGTGATTTACACCCTAACGGGGCTGTGCATAGACTTTCCATTGCAGCAACATGGGCTGCTGAAGCTGTTGAGGCGTGGGCTCAGGAGCTGGAGGCGGAGCTGCCTTCCAACACTTCTGAGCATGCTCGACAATGTCTCATATATTGCCACGGCTTCTCTGTACCTTAAGGAGGCAGCTTCCGATGCCGGGGTACTGGCGGCCAAGGCTGCCACTACGTCCATCTTGCCTCGACGTATCCTTTGGTTGAGATCCTGGTAGGTGGATATGGATTCTAAGAAAACCCTGGAGGTGCTTCCTTTCAAGGGAGACATTCTCTTTGGAGAAGACCTCAATAAGATTGTGGCTGATCTAGCTACTGCTAAAACAGCTTGCCTACCTTGTGCGGCTCCTCCACACAGAAGGCTAAAAGTACTTTCCCTCGGCCCTTTCGTCCTCCAGGTAAAGCAAAAGGTCAGGCATACCCGAAGCAAGCTCGTTCTTCTAAACCTGCCAAGCCCAGACCGAAGAGGGCCTGGGCTGCCCGTCAGCCTGCTTCCAAAACTGAGCAAGAAAAAAGCAATTGTTTCCCCAGCACACTGAATGGATAACAGTAACCAGATATAAATCCCACATAATAATAGAATTCAGAGATCTTCGTTACACATATTTGCGCAAATGTGTGGTTAAGCCCCAAAGCCGCATCAAGGCCTCTCTGTATATTTGGGGTCCCTAGCGCTATATATAGGTGCAGGGTGTGGCACCCCAAAACACCAGAATGAGCCAGAAAGCACAGCGTGACATACCAGTGTAAAAAACTATAGTGTTAATAAATTAGTATTTAGGAAGCCGAAGCTATAGAGGGGGTGATACAAACATGAAATGTAATTAAAATAGAGAAATAGTGTTAGAAAATTAATAGGTGAAAAGTGTTAATAGAATGTAAAGGTATGCCACACTAAGGCCATCCAGCTCAGCCAGTCCAGAGGCACCACACCTCACACCTCCATTACCCCAATCTGGGTCTAATATTAACCAGCAAGGAGTCACATGATAATGACTCCTTACTAAAATATGTCTAAGCTAAGAGCTACTTACCTTGGAGCAACCCCATAATGCTCCATGTGGCATGTCAGGGCCTGCACATCCTCCTAATGCAGAAACCTCTCTGCCTCTCACAACAGACATATAGATTGGTAAATGCTCAATTAGCTTAGTGATATCATTCAGGTGCTCGAAAGGAAGGGGTATTTCTGAGCAAGAAAAAAGCAATTGTTTCCCCAGCACACTGAATGGATAACAGTAACCAGATATAAATCCCACATAATAATAGAATTCAGAGATCTTCGTTACACATATTTGCGCAAATGTGTGGTTAAGCCCCAAAGCCGCATCAAGGCCTCTCTGTATATTTGGGGTCCCTAGCGCTATATATAGGTGCAGGGTGTGGCACCCCAAAACACCAGAATGAGCCAGAAAGCACAGCGTGACATACCAGTGTAAAAAACTATAGTGTTAATAAATTAGTATTTAGGAAGCCGAAGCTATAGAGGGGGTGATACAAACATGAAATGTAATTAAAATAGAGAAATAGTGTTAGAAAATTAATAGGTGAAAAGTGTTAATAGAATGTAAAGGTATGCCACACTAAGGCCATCCAGCTCAGCCAGTCCAGAGGCACCACACCTCACACCTCCATTACCCCAATCTGGGTCTAATATTAACCAGCAAGGAGTCACATGATAATGACTCCTTACTAAAATATGTCTAAGCTAAGAGCTACTTACCTTGGAGCAACCCCATAATGCTCCATGTGGCATGTCAGGGCCTGCACATCCTCCTAATGCAGAAACCTCTCTGCCTCTCACAACAGACATATAGATTGGTAAATGCTCAATTAGCTTAGTGATATCATTCAGGTGCTCGAAAGGAAGGGGTATTTCTGAGCAAGAAAAAAGCAATTGTTTCCCCAGCACACTGAATGGATAACAGTAACCAGATATAAATCCCACATAATAATAGAATTCAGAGATCTTCGTTACACATATTTGCGCAAATGTGTGGTTAAGCCCCAAAGCCGCATCAAGGCCTCTCTGTATATTTGGGGTCCCTAGCGCTATATATAGGTGCAGGGTGTGGCACCCCAAAACACCAGAATGAGCCAGAAAGCACAGCGTGACATACCAGTGTAAAAAACTATAGTGTTAATAAATTAGTATTTAGGAAGCCGAAGCTATAGAGGGGGTGATACAAACATGAAATGTAATTAAAATAGAGAAATAGTGTTAGAAAATTAATAGGTGAAAAGTGTTAATAGAATGTAAAGGTATGCCACACTAAGGCCATCCAGCTCAGCCAGTCCAGAGGCACCACACCTCACACCTCCATTACCCCAATCTGGGTCTAATATTAACCAGCAAGGAGTCACATGATAATGACTCCTTACTAAAATATGTCTAAGCTAAGAGCTACTTACCTTGGAGCAACCCCATAATGCTCCATGTGGCATGTCAGGGCCTGCACATCCTCCTAATGCAGAAACCTCTCTGCCTCTCACAACAGACATATAGATTGGTAAATGCTCAATTAGCTTAGTGATATCATTCAGGTGCTCGAAAGGAAGGGGTATTTCTGAGCAAGAAAAAAGCAATTGTTTCCCCAGCACACTGAATGGATAACAGTAACCAGATATAAATCCCACATAATAATAGAATTCAGAGATCTTCGTTACACATATTTGCGCAAATGTGTGGTTAAGCCCCAAAGCCGCATCAAGGCCTCTCTGTATATTTGGGGTCCCTAGCGCTATATATAGGTGCAGGGTGTGGCACCCCAAAACACCAGAATGAGCCAGAAAGCACAGCGTGACATACCAGTGTAAAAAACTATAGTGTTAATAAATTAGTATTTAGGAAGCCGAAGCTATAGAGGGGGTGATACAAACATGAAATGTAATTAAAATAGAGAAATAGTGTTAGAAAATTAATAGGTGAAAAGTGTTAATAGAATGTAAAGGTATGCCACACTAAGGCCATCCAGCTCAGCCAGTCCAGAGGCACCACACCTCACACCTCCATTACCCCAATCTGGGTCTAATATTAACCAGCAAGGAGTCACATGATAATGACTCCTTACTAAAATATGTCTAAGCTAAGAGCTACTTACCTTGGAGCAACCCCATAATGCTCCATGTGGCATGTCAGGGCCTGCACATCCTCCTAATGCAGAAACCTCTCTGCCTCTCACAACAGACATATAGATTGGTAAATGCTCAATTAGCTTAGTGATATCATTCAGGTGCTCGAAAGGAAGGGGTATTTCTGAGCAAGAAAAAAGCAATTGTTTCCCCAGCACACTGAATGGATAACAGTAACCAGATATAAATCCCACATAATAATAGAATTCAGAGATCTTCGTTACACATATTTGCGCAAATGTGTGGTTAAGCCCCAAAGCCGCATCAAGGCCTCTCTGTATATTTGGGGTCCCTAGCGCTATATATAGGTGCAGGGTGTGGCACCCCAAAACACCAGAATGAGCCAGAAAGCACAGCGTGACATACCAGTGTAAAAAACTATAGTGTTAATAAATTAGTATTTAGGAAGCCGAAGCTATAGAGGGGGTGATACAAACATGAAATGTAATTAAAATAGAGAAATAGTGTTAGAAAATTAATAGGTGAAAAGTGTTAATAGAATGTAAAGGTATGCCACACTAAGGCCATCCAGCTCAGCCAGTCCAGAGGCACCACACCTCACACCTCCATTACCCCAATCTGGGTCTAATATTAACCAGCAAGGAGTCACATGATAATGACTCCTTACTAAAATATGTCTAAGCTAAGAGCTACTTACCTTGGAGCAACCCCATAATGCTCCATGTGGCATGGATGGCCTTAGTGTGGCATACCTTTACATTCTATTAACACTTTTCACCTATTAATTTTCTAACACTATTTCTCTATTTTAATTACATTTCATGTTTGTATCACCCCCTCTATAGCTTCGGCTTCCTAAATACTAATTTATTAACACTATAGTTTTTTACACTGGTATGTCACGCTGTGCTTTCTGGCTCATTCTGGTGTTTTGGGGTGCCACACCCTGCACCTATATATAGCGCTAGGGACCCCAAATATACAGAGAGGCCTTGATGCGGCTTTGGGGCTTAACCACACATTTGCGCAAATATGTGTAACGAAGATCTCTGAATTCTATTATTATGTGGGATTTATATCTGGTTACTGTTATCCATTCAGTGTGCTGGGGAAACAATTGCTTTTTTCTTGCTCAGAAATACCCCTTCCTTTCGAGCACCTGAATGATATCACTAAGCTAATTGAGCATTTACCAATCTATATGTCTGTTGTGAGAGGCAGAGAGGTTTCTGCATTAGGAGGATGTGCAGGCCCTGACATGCCACATGGAGCATTATGGGGTTGCTCCAAGGTAAGTAGCTCTTAGCTTAGACATATTTTAGTAAGGAGTCATTATCATGTGACTCCTTGCTGGTTAATATTAGACCCAGATTGGGGTAATGGAGGTGTGAGGTGTGGTGCCTCTGGACTGGCTGAGCTGGATGGCCTTAGTGTGGCATACCTTTACATTCTATTAACACTTTTCACCTATTAATTTTCTAACACTATTTCTCTATTTTAATTACATTTCATGTTTGTATCACCCCCTCTATAGCTTCGGCTTCCTAAATACTAATTTATTAACACTATAGTTTTTTACACTGGTATGTCACGCTGTGCTTTCTGGCTCATTCTGGTGTTTTGGGGTGCCACACCCTGCACCTATATATAGCGCTAGGGACCCCAAATATACAGAGAGGCCTTGATGCGGCTTTGGGGCTTAACCACACATTTGCGCAAATATGTGTAACGAAGATCTCTGAATTCTATTATTATGTGGGATTTATATCTGGTTACTGTTATCCATTCAGTGTGCTGGGGAAACAATTGCTTTTTTCTTGCTCAGAAATACCCCTTCCTTTCGAGCACCTGAATGATATCACTAAGCTAATTGAGCATTTACCAATCTATATGTCTGTTGTGAGAGGCAGAGAGGTTTCTGCATTAGGAGGATGTGCAGGCCCTGACATGCCACATGGAGCATTATGGGGTTGCTCCAAGGTAAGTAGCTCTTAGCTTAGACATATTTTAGTAAGGAGTCATTATCATGTGACTCCTTGCTGGTTAATATTAGACCCAGATTGGGGTAATGGAGGTGTGAGGTGTGGTGCCTCTGGACTGGCTGAGCTGGATGGCCTTAGTGTGGCATACCTTTACATTCTATTAACACTTTTCACCTATTAATTTTCTAACACTATTTCTCTATTTTAATTACATTTCATGTTTGTATCACCCCCTCTATAGCTTCGGCTTCCTAAATACTAATTTATTAACACTATAGTTTTTTACACTGGTATGTCACGCTGTGCTTTCTGGCTCATTCTGGTGTTTTGGGGTGCCACACCCTGCACCTATATATAGCGCTAGGGACCCCAAATATACAGAGAGGCCTTGATGCGGCTTTGGGGCTTAACCACACATTTGCGCAAATATGTGTAACGAAGATCTCTGAATTCTATTATTATGTGGGATTTATATCTGGTTACTGTTATCCATTCAGTGTGCTGGGGAAACAATTGCTTTTTTCTTGCTCAGAAATACCCCTTCCTTTCGAGCACCTGAATGATATCACTAAGCTAATTGAGCATTTACCAATCTATATGTCTGTTGTGAGAGGCAGAGAGGTTTCTGCATTAGGAGGATGTGCAGGCCCTGACATGCCACATGGAGCATTATGGGGTTGCTCCAAGGTAAGTAGCTCTTAGCTTAGACATATTTTAGTAAGGAGTCATTATCATGTGACTCCTTGCTGGTTAATATTAGACCCAGATTGGGGTAATGGAGGTGTGAGGTGTGGTGCCTCTGGACTGGCTGAGCTGGATGGCCTTAGTGTGGCATACCTTTACATTCTATTAACACTTTTCACCTATTAATTTTCTAACACTATTTCTCTATTTTAATTACATTTCATGTTTGTATCACCCCCTCTATAGCTTCGGCTTCCTAAATACTAATTTATTAACACTATAGTTTTTTACACTGGTATGTCACGCTGTGCTTTCTGGCTCATTCTGGTGTTTTGGGGTGCCACACCCTGCACCTATATATAGCGCTAGGGACCCCAAATATACAGAGAGGCCTTGATGCGGCTTTGGGGCTTAACCACACATTTGCGCAAATATGTGTAACGAAGATCTCTGAATTCTATTATTATGTGGGATTTATATCTGGTTACTGTTATCCATTCAGTGTGCTGGGGAAACAATTGCTTTTTTCTTGCTCAGAAATACCCCTTCCTTTCGAGCACCTGAATGATATCACTAAGCTAATTGAGCATTTACCAATCTATATGTCTGTTGTGAGAGGCAGAGAGGTTTCTGCATTAGGAGGATGTGCAGGCCCTGACATGCCACATGGAGCATTATGGGGTTGCTCCAAGGTAAGTAGCTCTTAGCTTAGACATATTTTAGTAAGGAGTCATTATCATGTGACTCCTTGCTGGTTAATATTAGACCCAGATTGGGGTAATGGAGGTGTGAGGTGTGGTGCCTCTGGACTGGCTGAGCTGGATGGCCTTAGTGTGGCATACCTTTACATTCTATTAACACTTTTCACCTATTAATTTTCTAACACTATTTCTCTATTTTAATTACATTTCATGTTTGTATCACCCCCTCTATAGCTTCGGCTTCCTAAATACTAATTTATTAACACTATAGTTTTTTACACTGGTATGTCACGCTGTGCTTTCTGGCTCATTCTGGTGTTTTGGGGTGCCACACCCTGCACCTATATATAGCGCTAGGGACCCCAAATATACAGAGAGGCCTTGATGCGGCTTTGGGGCTTAACCACACATTTGCGCAAATATGTGTAACGAAGATCTCTGAATTCTATTATTATGTGGGATTTATATCTGGTTACTGTTATCCATTCAGTGTGCTGGGGAAACAATTGCTTTTTTCTTGCTCAGAAATACCCCTTCCTTTCGAGCACCTGAATGATATCACTAAGCTAATTGAGCATTTACCAATCTATATGTCTGTTGTGAGAGGCAGAGAGGTTTCTGCATTAGGAGGATGTGCAGGCCCTGACATGCCACATGGAGCATTATGGGGTTGCTCCAAGGTAAGTAGCTCTTAGCTTAGACATATTTTAGTAAGGAGTCATTATCATGTGACTCCTTGCTGGTTAATATTAGACCCAGATTGGGGTAATGGAGGTGTGAGGTGTGGTGCCTCTGGACTGGCTGAGCTGGATGGCCTTAGTGTGGCATACCTTTACATTCTATTAACACTTTTCACCTATTAATTTTCTAACACTATTTCTCTATTTTAATTACATTTCATGTTTGTATCACCCCCTCTATAGCTTCGGCTTCCTAAATACTAATTTATTAACACTATAGTTTTTTACACTGGTATGTCACGCTGTGCTTTCTGGCTCATTCTGGTGTTTTGGGGTGCCACACCCTGCACCTATATATAGCGCTAGGGACCCCAAATATACAGAGAGGCCTTGATGCGGCTTTGGGGCTTAACCACACATTTGCGCAAATATGTGTAACGAAGATCTCTGAATTCTATTATTATGTGGGATTTATATCTGGTTACTGTTATCCATTCAGTGTGCTGGGGAAACAATTGCTTTTTTCTTGCTCAGAAATACCCCTTCCTTTCGAGCACCTGAATGATATCACTAAGCTAATTGAGCATTTACCAATCTATATGTCTGCTTCCAAAACTGACAAGTCTGCCGCATGACGGGGCGGGCCTCCCCCTGGGGGATCCCAGGATGGGTGGCCGTCTTTTAGGTTTTGCCCAGGAATGGTTGAAGACCACTTCAGATGCCTGGGTAAAATAAGTTGTCGCTCGAGGTTACGCCGTACCCTTCAAGAACCGTCCCCCTCATCGATTTTGCCTGACAGACGTCTCTTTGGACCCTGTGAAGGCAAACACTCTTCATTCAGTAGTACAATCCTTCCTGACCACAGGAGTGGTAGTACAGGTGCCTCTGGCTCAGAGAGGTAAGGGGTACTATTCACCGCTGTTTCCAGTCCTGAAACCGAACGGGTCCTCGTGGCCCATTCTCAATCTCAAGTCCTTGAACAAGTATGTGAGGGTATCCAAGTTTCGTATGGAAACTCTATGCTCTATTGTTCTGGCCTTGGAGCCTGGGGACTATATGGTCTCCCTGGACATACAGGATGCCTACCTGCATATTCCCATTGCAATGTCACATCAACAGTACCTGAGGTTTGCGGTAGGCAACCTTCATTACCAATTTCGGGTGTTACCTTTTGGTTTGACAACGGTTCCGCGAGTTTTCACCAAAGTAATGGTGGTAATGACGGCTGTACTCCGCCGTCAAGGGGTCAGGATCCTGCCATACCTGGATTATTTGTTGATCCTGGCAAATTCCCCAGAAATTCTCCTGCGTCATCTAGATCTGACTGTCCAGTTCATGAAAGTCCATGGGTGGCTAGTCAACTGGAAGAAATCTTCCCTGGTTCCTGCTCAGAGCATGGTGCACCTGGGAGCGTTATTGGACACTCACAACCAGCGGTTTTTCTTGTCTCAGGAGAAAGTCCTGAAGCTTCAGGACAGGATTCAATGCTTCCTATCTCATCCGCAAGTGTCGATACATTCGGCAATGCAAGTGCTAGGTTTCATGGTGTCTGCTTACGACATGGTGGAGTATGCTCAATTCCATTCTCGCCCTCTGCAGAAGTTAATTCTTGCCAAGATCTCAAATGATCTTGTTGTCTCCGGAGGTCTGCCTGTCACTGAGCTGGTGGCTTCAGGACCATCGATTGAGCAGGGGTCATCCCTTCTGGATATCCAACTGGGTCCTGCTGACGACGGATGCCAGTCTGAGAGGTTGGGGCGCGGTGTTGGAACAACACCTCCTTCAGGGTCGGTGGAACGGGGAGGAGTCTCTACTCCCGATAAACATTCTGGAACTGCGGGCAGTGTTCAATGCACTGAACCTGGCCCAGCATTTGATACAGAACAAACCTGTTCAAGTACAATTGGACAACGCCACCACGGTGGCTTACATCAGTCATCAAGGCGGCACTCGAAGCCGCATGGCAATGAGGGAAGTATCATAGATTCTTCAGTGGGCAGAACGCCATCTGCCGGCCATATCCCCATATCCTAAACCGGGAAGCGGACTTTCTCAGTCGTCAGGACATACACGCCGGAGAGTGGAGCCTCCATCCAGAGGTGTTTCAACTTTTCGTGGACAAGTGGGGCCTTCCAGATGTGGATCTGATGGCGTCTCGACACAATCACAAGGTTCCGGTCTTCGGCGCAAGGACAAGGGATCCTCAAGCAGCGTTCGTGGACGCTCTGGCAATTCCATGGAACTTTCGGCTGCCGTACGTGTTCCCTCCGGTGTCACTCCTGCCCAGAGTAATACGGAAGTTCAAGCAAGAAGGAGGAATCCTACTTCTGATTGCTCCAGCGTGTCCCAGACGGCACTGGTTCTCCGATCTACAGGGCCTCTCGCTAGATCGTCCCCTTCTACTTCCACAACGACCAGACCTCCTCGTTCAGGGCCCTTGTGTTTACCAAGACTTGGCCCGTCTGGCTTTGCCGGCGTGGCTCTTGAAGCTTCCGTCTAGAGGGCCAAGGGTTTTTCTGAGGCTGTCATTCAAACTATGTTGAAGGCCGTAAGCCGGCTTCTGCTTGGATTTACCATAGTGTCTGGAATTCTTACTTTACTTGGTGCGCGTCTCATAATCATGAGGTTTTCAAGTTTAGTACGGTCAAACTGTTGGCCTTCCTACAACAGGGCCTGGACTTAGGCCTTCGTCTGGCCTCCCTCAAGGTTCACATTTCTGCCTTGTAGGTTTGGTTTCAGAGAAAGATTGCTACCCTACCGGATGTTCATACTTTTACTCAGGGTGTGTTGCGGATTCAGCCTCCTTATGTACTACCCGTGGCCCCTTGGGATCTGTTGGTGGTTCTGGAGGCCTTGCAAGAGTCTCCGTTTGAACCTCTTGCGTCTGCAGACCTTAAGTGGCTTTCCGTTAAGGTTTTTGTTTTTGCTGGCTATTGCTTCAGCTAGAAGGGTCTCGGACTTGGGTGCCTTATCCTGTAAGTCCCCCTATGTGATTTTTTACCGTGACCGGGAGGTTCTTAGAACGCATCCGGGTTATTTACCCAATGTGGTGTCTTCCTTCCACCTTAATCAGGAGATTGTGGTTCCGGCCTTTAGTTCTCCTGCGTTGTCTTCCAAAGAGCGGTCTTTGGATGTAGTACGGGCTCTCTGTATCTATGTGAAGAGAACTGCCTCCATTAGGAAGTCTGATTTACTCTTTGTACTGTTTGGATTTCACAAACGTGGCTGGTCTGCTAACAAGCAGACCTTGGCCAGGTGCATAATTGCATATGCTTATGTACAGGCTGGCCTTCCAGCTCCTGCTACCATTAAAGCCCATTCTACTCGGTCTGTTGGACCTTCTTGGGCGGCCCGCCGTGGTGTGACCCTTGAACAATTGTGCAAGGTGGCTACGTGGTCCTCAGTGAACACGTTCATACGGTTCTATGCCTTCAATACTTCCACCTCCCAGGATGCTTCCTTTGGACGCCGGGTTCTTGTGCCCGCTACAGTGTGTCCCCTCCCATAAGGAACTGCTTTAGGACATCCCCGATGTTAATCCTTGTGGAGCCCAGTGTACCCCACAGCAGAAAATGAGATTTATGGTAAGAACTTACCATTGTTAAATCTCTTTATGCGAGGTACACTGGGCTTCACAAGGCACCCACCCTGACGCACTTGGCTTCTTTGGGTTAGTATGGCATTAGCCGCTGACACCCTCTCCTGTAGTGAGTGTGTGGTATATTTGGTTACTAACGATTGTCATCTCTGGTACCTGCTACTGCATTGGACTGGTTAACGAAACTGATCTCCTGTGCATGGAGGCGGGGTTATAGAGGAGGCGGCTCTGTGCATCTTGGGAACAGTCAAAGCTTTGAGCCTGTTGGTGCCTTGGATCAAGATCCTACTCTACACCCCGATGTTAATCCTTGTGGAGCCCAGTGTACCTCGCAGAAAGAGATTTAACAACGGTAAGTTCGTACCATAAATGTCATTTTCTTAACCAGGGTTCATAGGTTCCACAGGGAACATTGGGGTTGTAGTGGTTGATGAAATCTTAACCACACACTATTGTAACATAAGAACCCATAGACCTAGATGTCTTCCTCGGCAGTGTGGTTACTGTTATGAAACGAGTACCCGGAACTCGGGAGTATGGGTGGCAACTGGGGAGTTCCTGGTACTGATGTGTGAGTTGCAGCTGGGAAAGGGTGACGCCTGCAACACCAACTCGACCCATAACTCCATTATTTCTCCCCGTAGTCAGTTGGCGTCTGCAGAGCTAGACTTTTCCTTTAGCAGCCGCGTTTGAATGGGTGAATTATGTCCGCCCAGACTCCGATGCCCCCAGGTCTTATGAGGTGACAAGGCACCAACCGAGACTGAGAGAAAACTAGCTAAGACTAATGAGACTACAAATGAGAGGACGTACTGAGAAAACTACAAACAATTATGTGCGGCACCGCCGCCAGAATACAAACACGAAACTAAGGCAAGCGGCTGACCTGCAGATTTTGACACTGTTGCTACATAAGAAGAACAACCAAAGTATTGCGGCCTAACCGCAAAATGCGACCCCGTCACGGAAGCAAACAGAAAGTAAAGATGTGACCTCTGTCACAAGGTGCGGCAGGGCCGCCAACTCACGGAGAGTTCCAAATTCAGGCCAATTCCACAGGAAACAGATCTAGAAGAAGCTGGACACGATCCAAAGTGACGCAGGGAACTGGAACACCAGGAGTTACAGGCAGCAACTAGGAACTACCAGAGGCTGGCTGACTGGCTTGCTGGAAGCTATCACCGGCGGGGCTGCATGATCCTGACTCCCATAAAAAGGCCCAGGAGACCAGTCACGGAGAGCCAGACCGCCCTAACCCCATGGTCCCCAATTGTGCCAGCTGCTAGCTGGCACGTGAATCCGAGCATCCCGGCTGCTTAGTAACAGCCAGGACTGAGAACGGCCACCCAGCGTCTCTGGCTGCCCAGCAACCAGTCGGGCCAGGACGCTCGGCGACGGAAGTGATGCACCAGCCCCGCTGCCGAGCAACGGGCGGGAACCGGTATGCCCCACCGCCGCAGCGGCTAACAGTTACACTAATATGTGTGTATGACTGTGTGCTCTTTGCCTCAGTAGTAATTATTATGAGAAGACTAAGCTATTCCTATGTAACAAATTACCTGCTCTATGTATAACGAGGTGGAGGGGTTCATCTTATGAGTTTTACATTGTACCTTGAAACATCTTTCATTTATCCATTTGATGGTAATTTTAAGGCTATTTGACAACAGTCTATTTTGAGAGATGAAATTTATTGTATTGGACATCATTCATTTATTTTATTCCCAGCAGATGGATATATCGGGAATCTCTCAAAGGAAAATGTAATTTTATCTCCTGACTGTGAAATAGAAGATAATGATATCAAACATTCTCCGGAAGAAACCTCCATTATCCCAATTATACATCCAGTATTTCACAGTTCAGATGTATCACCTGATCCTGCTTATGATGAGGAACGTTCTCCTGGTGCTTCTATTACAGCTCTTAGGGTAGATAAATTATTTCCCTCTTCTATAGATGCCAAATGTTTTGCACAGAGCACAAAGCGTATTACCCATCAGGCAGCTAAGGCAGGTGAGAGGCCATTTGCATGTTCTGAGTGTGGGAAATGTTTTACACGGAAATCATATATTGTTACACATAAAAGATGTCACACTGGTGAGAGGCCATTTCCATGTCCTGAGTGTGGGAAATGTTTTACACGGAAATCATATCTTGTTATACATAAGAGATGTCACACAGGTGAGAGGCCATTCCCATGTTCTGAGTGTGGGAAATGTTTTACACGGAAATCACACTTTGTTACACATCAGAGAAGTCACACTGGTGAAAAACCATTTCCATGTTCTGAGTGTGAGAAATGTTTTATAGAGAAATCAGATCTTGTTAGACATCAGAGATGTCACACAGGTGAGAAGTTGTTTTCTTGCCCTACGTGTGAAAAATGTTTTACACAGAAGTCATATCTTGTTACACATCAGAGAAGTCACACAGGAGAGAAGCCATTTGCATGCTCTGAGTGTGGGAAATGTTTTACCCATAAATCATATCTGGTTATACATCAGAGATGTCACACAGGTGAGAAGCCATTTGCATGCTCTGAATGTGGGAAATGTTTTATACACAAATCAACACTTATTACACATCAGAGACATCACACAAATGTAAAGCTAATTTCATGTTCTGAATGTGGGAAATGTTTTACAAATAACTCAGAACTTGTTATACATGAGAGAGTACACACAGGTGAGAAACCATTTCCCTGTTCTGAGTGTGGGAAATGTTTTACACAGAAATCAGCTCTTGTTATACATCACAGAAGTCACACAGGTGAGAGGCCATTTCCATGTTCCGAGTGTGGAAAATGTTTCACACAGAAATCAACTCTTGTCACACATCAGAGAAGTCACACAGGTGTAATGGCAATTTCATGTTCTGTGTGTGGGAAATGTTTTACACAGAAATCACATCTTGTTAGACATCAGATAATACACACAGCTGAGAAACCATTTCCATGCTCCAAGTGCAGAAAATGTTTTCAACAGAAATCAAATCTTGTTAGACATCAGAGAAGTCACACGGGTGAGAGGCCATTTCCATGCTCTGAGTGTGGGAAATGTTTTACAGCTAAATCAACTCTTGTTAGACATCAGAGAAGTCACATAGATTAGCTTTTTTCATGTTGTGATTGTCAAAAATGACAAATCAGATCTCATTACACCATTCTTCAGTTACACTGGAGAAACTTTGCATGTTAGTGCTTACAAGTAGAATTTCATACAGCATAGTATTCTCCTGACCAGGATGCATTGACCTCTATTTTGTCTGTTTCGTGATCCAGCCGGTAGAACAGCCATAGCTTCTATTACTGTCCCCATTGTGTTATTTATATTGCTTTTATCTATTTTGTGAGGAAAGTTACTCTGCAGCGTGTATAGTAGTATTTGGAATGGGATCACCCAAATGGTATGAATGTGTGTAGGAAGACACAAGGAACAGTGGTTATGGTGGTAACAAAGTGCTCTCATCAACTAATAGACCATAAGGTCTGAGGGTATGCGTTTGGCATCCCAGTGGATGGGATGCCGGCGGTCAGCTGACCGACACCAGAAACCCAACACCACTCAGAAGACCGATGCTGGGACACCAACAGCCTACGTCCCGAAGGTAAGTATGTGGGGGCTTAAGGCCCAGAGGGGGTTAGGCACTAGGTGAGATGATAGCTGTAACAACTGTAAAGTTCCAATTATTTTAAAAATAAGAATTTACTTACCGATAATTCTATTTCTCGTAGTCCGTAGTGGATGCTGGGAACTCCGTAAGGACCATGGGGAATAGCGGCTCCGCAGGAGACTGGGCACAAAAGTAAAGCTTTAGGACTACCTGGTGTGCACTGGCTCCTCCCCCTATGACCCTCCTCCAAGCCTCAGTTAGGATACTGTGCCCGGACGAGCGTACACAATAAGGAAGGATTTTGAATCCCGGGTAAGACTCATACCAGCCACACCAATCACACCTTATAACCTGTGATCTGAACCCAGTTAACAGCATGATAACAGAGGAGCCTCTGGAAAGATGGCTCACAACAATAATAACCCGATTTTTGTAACAATAACTATGTACAAGTATTGCAGACAATCCGCACTTGGGATGGGTGCCCAGCATCCACTACGGACTACGAGAAATAGAATTATCGGTAAGTAAATTCTTATTTTCTCTGACGTCCTAGTGGATGCTGGGAACTCCGTAAGGACCATGGGGATTATACCAAAGCTCCCAAACGGGCGGGAGAGTGCGGATGACTCTGCAGCACCGAATGAGAGAACTCCAGGTCCTCCTCAGCCAGGGTATCAAATTTGTAGAATTTAGCAAACGTGTTTGCCCCTGACCAAGTAGCTGCTCGGCAAAGTTGTAACGCCGAGACCCCTCGGGCAGCCGCCCAAGATGAGCCCACCTTCCTTGTGGAATGGGCTTTCACAGATTTTGGCTGTGGCAGGCCTGCCACAGAATGTGCAAGCTGAATTGTACTACAAATCCAACGAGCAATAGTCTGCTTAGAAGCAGGAGCACCCAGCTTGTTGGGTGCATACAGGATAAACAGCGAGTCAGATTTCCTGACTCCAGTCGTCCTGGAAACATATATTTTCAGGGCCCTGACTACGTCCAGCAACTTGGAGTCCTCCAAGTCCCTATTAGCCGCAGGTACCACAATAGGCTGGTTCAGGTGAAACGCTGAAACCACCTTAGGGAGAAATTGAGGACGAGTCCTCAATTCTGCCCTGTCCGTATGAAAAATTAGGTAAGGGCTTTTATAGGATAAAGCCGCCAATTCTGAGACACGCCTGGCTGAAGCCAAGGCCAACAGCATTACCACTTTCCATGTGAGATATTTTAAGTCCACAGTGTGAGTGGTTCAAACCAATGTAATTTTAGGAACCCCAAAACTACATTGAGATCCCAAGGTGCCACTGGAGGCACAAAAGGAGGTTGTATATGCAGTACCCCCTTGACAAACGTCTGAACTTCAGGAACTGAAGCCAGTTCTTTCTGGAAGAAAATCGACAGGGCCGAAATTTGAACCTTAATGGACCCTAATTTTAGGCCCATAGACAGTCCTGTTTGCAGGAAATGCAGGAAACGACCCAGTTGAAATTCCTCTGTAGGGGCCTTCCTGGCCTCGCACCACGCAACATATTTACACCAAATACGGTGATAATGTTGTGCAGTTACATCCTTCCTGGCTTTGATCAGGGTAGGAATGACTTCATCCGGAATGCCTTTTTCCTTCAGGATCCGGCGTTCAACCGCCATGCCGTCAAACGCAGCCGCGGTAAGTCTTGGAACAGACAGGGTCCCTGCTGGAGCAGATCCCTTCTTAGAGGTATTGGCCACGGTTCCTCTGTGAGCATCTCTTGAAGTTCCGGGTACCAAGTCCTTCTTGGCCAATCCGGAGCCACGAGTATAGTCCTTACTCCTCTCCTTCTTATGATTCTCAGTACCTTGGGTATGAGAGGCAGAGGAGGGAACACATACACTGACTGGTACACCCACGGTGTTACCAGAGCGTCCACAGCTATTGCCTGAGGGTCCCTTGACCTGGCGCAATACCTGTCTAGTTTTTTGTTGAGGCGGGACGCCTGTCCTTGGTGACAAGATTATCCGCTGATGCATCTGAAGATGCGACCCGGACCACTTGTCTAGCAGATCCCACTGGAAGGTTCTTGCGTGGAATCTGCCGAATGGGATTGCTTCGTAAGAAGCCACCATCTTTCCCAGGACCCTTGTGCATTGATGCACTGAGACTTGGCCTGGTTTTAGGAGATTTCTGACTAGCTCGGATAACTCCCTGGCTTTCTCCTCCGGGAGAAACACCTTTTTCTGGACTGTGTCCAGGATCATCCCTAGGAATAGAAGGCGTGTCGTCGGGATCAGCTGCGATTTTGGAATATTGAGAATCCAACCGTGCTGCCGCAGCACTATCTGAGATAGTGCTACCCCGACTTCCAACTGTTCCCTGGATCTTGCCCTTATCAGGAGATCGTCCAAGTAAGGGATAACTAAAACTCCCTTCTTTCGAAGGAGTATCATCATTTCGGCCATTACCTTGGTAAAGACCCGGGGTGCCGTGGACAATCCAAACGGCAGCGTCTGAAACTGATAGTGACAGTTCTGTACCACAAACCTGAGGTACCCTTGGTGAGAAGGGTAAATTGGGACATGTAGGTAAGCATCTTTGATGTCCAGAGAGACCATATAGTCCCCTTCTTCCAGGTTTGCAATCACTGCTCTGAGTGACTCCATCTTGAATTTGAACCTTTGTATGTAAGTGTTCAAGGATTTTAGATTTAAAATTGGTCTCACCGAGCCGTCCGGCTTCGGTACCACAAATAGTGTGGAATAGTACCCCTTTCCCTGTTGCAGGAGGGGTACCTTGATTATCACCTGCTGAGAATACAGCTTGTGAATGGCTTGCAGTACTGCCTCCCTGTCTGAGGGAGACGTCGGTAAAGCAGACTTTAGGAAACGGCGAGGGGGAGACATCTCGAATTCCAATTTGTACCCCTGAGATACCACCTGAAGGATCCAGGGCTCCACTTGCGAGTGAGCCCACTGCGCACTGAACTTCTTGAGACGGGCCCCCACCGTGCCTGAGTCCGCTTGTAAAGCCCCAGCGTCATGCTGAGGACTTTGCGGAGGCGGGAGAGGGCTTTTGTTCCTGGGAACTGGCTGTTTGCTGCAGCCTTTTTCCTCTCCCTCTGCCACGGGGCAGAAATGAGGCGCCTTTTGCCCGCTTGCCCTTATGGGGCCGAAAGGACTGCGCCTGATAATACGGCGTCTTCTTAGGTTGAGAAGCTACCTGGGGTAAAAATGTGGATTTTCCAGCAGTTGCCGTGGCTACCAGGTCTGATAGACCTACCCCAAATAACTCCTCCCCCTTATAAGGCAATACTTCCATGTGCCTTTTAGAATCCGCATCACCTGACCACTGCCGCGTCCATAAACCTCTTCTTGCAGAAATGGACAGCGCGCTAACTCTTGATGCCAGTCGGCAAATATCCCTCTGTGCATCACGCACAGGGGCGTATCTAGCCATTGGCCAGGATGGCACTCGCCAGGGGCGCCAGCTGAGGAGGGGCGCCGCCTGGTTGTGCCACCCGTGGCCAAGCGGCAGATTCACTATGCCCCTGTGTCCCCCACCTGCAGGGATGCCCGGCAAAGACCACAGAAGGCAGCAGCGGCAGACACTGTTCTTCTCGCCAGGGTACGGCACCGCTCCGCAGTCTGCACTACAATCAAGTAACTCTTTAAAACTACAGCTCCCAGCAGCCATTGCTGCTGTGAGCTCCCGGCAGCAATGGCTGCTGGGAGCTGTAGTTTTGCAGAGTTACTTGATTGTTGCATGGACTGCAGAGCGGTGCCGGACTCTGGCGAGAAGAACAGTGTCTGCCGCCGCTGCCTTCTGTGATTTTTGTCGGGCATCGGACGACGACAACACAGGTCAGCAGCGGCGGATTGGGATGCCCCCCTCCCCTCCCGTTGACTTCAGTGGCCGTGATCCGCCCCACTTTGGCTGATTCCTTTATCCGCGGCTGCGGCGATATGAGCTTCTGCGCATGCGCAAAACAGAAGCTCATTCAAACTGGAGCCGCGGCACTGAAGCTAGTGTGTGCTGCTGAGGCAAGTGACCAGGGACAGCGAGCGCACAGAGGGGCCAGGCGTCCAGGGCCAGGCAAACAGTGTAATAGCAGAAGGTGCCCTCGAGCCATACAACCCTTGGTCCCTAGGACCCAGCAGCCTGCAGCAACTGGAATCGAGACCTTGTCCTCAGACGGAAGCATGTGCAGGTTAGTGATGCCCCCCCAACTCCCACCTGGCGGATGTGGCTTGCGCTGTATCCTCCCCCTCCCCCCCTCCCACTTGGCAGCTGCATGCGGGGAGGCAAGGGACACACATCATGGGAAGGTGAAATAGCTTGTGTGTCAGCATCTGTTTGTGTGTCAGCGTCTGTCAGTATCAGTTTCTGTATGTCAGTAAGTCAGGGTCTGTGTTAACATCTGTCAGTGTGTCAGCATCTATCAGTGTATCAGCATCTGTCTGTGTCAGCATCAGTGTGTCAGCATGTTTCTGTGTGTCAGTGTCAGCATCTGTCTGTGTGTCAGTGTCTGTCTGTGTCTGTGTCAGCATAAGTGTGCCAGCATCTCTGTGTGTCAGTGTGTCATTGTCTGTTTGCATGTCAGGGTCTGTGTGTCAACATCTGTGTCAGTGTGTAAGCCTCAGCGTGTCAGCATCTTTCTGTGTCTCTGTCAGCATCAGTGTGTCAGCATCTGTCTGTGTCTCAGTGTGTCAGCTGTGTGCGTCAGCCCCCTAGACAGAGTACCCCCCCCCCCCCCCCCAAATGCAAGAACATACACAGTCCACCCCATTTTTTATTTATTTTTGTAGGCCAATGTGTTTTAATATTTTAAATGTGGGAGCCAATTTTTTTTTTTTTTCTGTGGGGGATAATTTATTTTCTTTTTCCTGTTTGGGGTCATTGTGTTTTTTTCCTGTGGGGGCCAATGTGTTTGATTGTTTAATGTAGAGGCCAATGTGTGTGTTTGTTTTCTGTGGGTGCCAATATATGGGTTTTTTTAATGTGGGGGCCAATGTGTTTATTTTTTCTGTGGATGCCAATATGTTTTTTTTTATGTTGGGGCCAATGTGTTTTTTTTTATTTCCTACGGGGGTCAGTATGTTCATTTTTTTTCATGTCGGTGGTCAATTTGTTTGTTTTCTTGTGAAAGCCAGTGTGTTTTTATTTTATTTTTTCTGTGTTGTTTAATATGTTTTCTTTTCTGTAGAGCCAGTGGTGTGTGTGTGTTTTTTTTTCTGTGGGGGGTCAATTTTTTTTTTCTTTGGAGGCATAGCATAATGTGAATAACTGACATTATTGTGCGTTGTAATGTGAGTAAGGGACACTACTGTGTGGTGTAATATGAAATAAGGGTACAATTGTGTGGCCATGCCCCTTTTTTAACACACGCGACTTCCATATTTTAACTATGAGGGAGGGGGGGGGGGGGCCATTCCCTTACTTTGCCAGGGGTGCTCGGACCCCTAGATACACCCCTGATCACGCATATATAAAAATGCATCTTTCAAATGCTCTATAGTCAGTAATATACTGTCCCTATCTAGGGTATCAATATTTCTCTATCGTCCTAAGTGGATGCTGGGGTTCCTGAAAGGACCATGGGGAATAGCGGCTCCGCAGGAGACAGGGCACAAAAAAGTAAAGCTTTTACCAGATCAGGTGGTGTGCACTGGCTCCTCCCCCTATGACCCTCCTCCAGACTCCAGTTAGATTTTGTGCCCGAACGAGAAGGGTGCAATCTAGGTGGCTCTCCTAAAGAGCTGCTTAGAGAAAGTTTAGCTTAGGTTTTTTACTTTACAGTGAGTCCTGCTGGCAACAGGATCACTGCAACGAGGGACTTAGGGGAGAAGTAGTGAACTCACCTGCGTGCAGAGTGGATTTGCTGCTTGGCTACTGGACACTAGCTCCAGAGGGACGATCACAGGTACAGCCTGGATGGTCACCGGAGCCGCGCCGCCGGCCCCCTTGCAGACGCTGAAGAGAGAAGAGGTCCAAAATCGGCGGCTGAAGACTCCTGAGTCTTCATAAAGGTAGCGCACAGCACTGCAGCTGTGCGCCATTTTCCTCTCAGCACACTTCACACAACAGTCACTGAGGGTGCAGAGCGCTGGGGGGGGCGCTCTGAGAGGCAAATAAAAACCTTATTAGAGGCAAAAAATACCTCACATATAGCCCACAGAGGCTATATGGAGATATTTAACCCCTGCCTAACTTCAAAAATAGCGGGAGACGAGCCCGCCGAAAAAGGGGCGGGGCCTATCTCCTCAGCACACAGCGCCATTTTCTCTCACAGAAAAGCTGGAGAGAAGGCTCCCAGGCTCTCCCCTGCACTGCACTACAGAAACAGGGTTAAAACAGAGAGGGGGGGCACTGATTTTGGCGATATTGTATATATATAAAAGATGCTATAAGGGAGAAACACTTATATAAGGTTGTCCCTATATAATTATAGCGTTTTTGGTGTGTGCTGGCAGACTCTCCCTCTGTCTCCCCAAAGGGCTAGTGGGTCCTGTCCTCTGTCAGAGCATTCCCGGTGTGTGTGCTGTGTGTCGGTACGTGTGTGTCGACATGTATGAGGACGATGTTGGTGAGGAGGCGGAGAAATTGCCTGTAATGGTGATGTCACTCTCTAGGGAGTCGACACCGGAATGGATGGCTTATTTAGAGAATTACGTGAGAATGTCAACACGCTGCAAGGTCGGTTGACGACATGAGACGGCCGACAATCTATTAGGACCGGTCCAGGCGTCTCAGAAACACCGTCAGGGGTTTTAAAAACGCCCATTTACCTCAGTCGGTCGACACAGACACAGACACGGACACTGAATACAGTGTCGACGGTGAATAAACAAACGTATTTCTCATTAGGGCCACACGTTAAGGGCAATGAAGGAGGTGTTACGTGTTTCTGATACTACAAGTACAACAAGAAAGGGTATTATGTGGGAGTGAAAAAACTACCTGTAGTTTTTCCTGAATCAGATAAAATAAAATGAAGTGTGTGATGATGCGTAGGGTTACCCCGATAGCAAATATTGGCGTTATACCCTTTCCCGCCAGAAATTAGGGTACGTTGGGAAACACCCCTTAGGGTGATAAGGCGCTCACACGCTTATCAAGTGGCGTTACCGTCTCCAGATACGGCCGCCCTCAAGGAGCCAGCTGATAGGAAGCTGGAAAAATATCCTAAAAAGTATATACACACATACGGTGGTTATACTGCGACCAGCGATCGCCATCAGCCTGGAGATGCAGTGCTGGGTTGGCTTGGTCGGATTCCCTGACTGAAAATATTTTATTCATGTAGAGCATTTAATAGGATGCATTCTATATATATGTATGTGAGATGCACAGAGGGATATTTGCTCTCTGGCATCAAGATAAGTGCGTTGTCCATATCTCCCAGAAGATGTCAGGGACACGACAGTGGTCAGGTGATACAGATCCCATACGGCAGATGGAAGTATTGCTGTATAAAGGGAAGGAGTTATTTGGGGGTCGGTCCATCGGACCTGGGGACCACAGCAACAGCTGGGAAATCCAACCTTTTTTACCCCAAGTTACATCTCAGCTAAAAAAGACACCGTCTTTTCAGCCTCAATCTTTCCTTTCCCATGAGGGCATGCAGGCAAAAGGCCAGTCATATCTGCCCAGACATAGAGGTAAGGGAAGTAGACTGCAGCAGGCAGCCCTTTCCCAGGAAAAGAAGCCCTCCACCGCGTCTGCCAAGTCCTCAGCATGACGCTGGGGCCGTGCAAGCGGACTCAAGGTGGGGGGGTAGTCTCAAGAGTCTCAGGGCGCAGTGGGATCACTCGCAAGTTGACCCCTAGATCGTACGAGTATTATCCCAGGGGTAAAGATTGGAGAGTCGAGACATCTTCTCCTCGCAGGTTCCTGAAGTCTGCTTTACCAACGGCTCCCTCCGACAGGGAGGCAGCATTGGAAACAATTCACAAGCTGTATATCCAGCAGGTGATAATCAAAGTACCCCTCCTACGACAAGGAAAAGGGTATTATTTTTCCACACTATATTGTGGTACTGAAGCCAGACGGCTTGGTGACACATAGTCTAAATCTAAAATGTTTTGAACACTTACATAAAAGGTTCAAATCGAGATAAAGTCACTCAGAGCAGTGATAGCGAACCGGAAAAAAGGGGACTATATGGTGTCCCTGGACATCAAGGATTACCTCCATGTCCAAATTTTGTCCTTCTCATCAAGGGTACCTCTGGTTCGTGGTACAGAACTGTCAATATCAGTTTCAGACGATGCCGTTTGAATTATCCACGGCACCCCGGGCCTTTTTACCAAGGTAATGGCCGAAAAGATGTTTCTTCAAAGAAAAAAGGCATCTAAATTATCCCTTACTTGCACGACCTAAAAAGGGCAAGTTCCAGAGAACAGTTGGAGGTCGGAAGAGCACTATCTAAAGTAGTTCTTCGACGGCACGACTGGATTCTAAATATTCCAAGAATCGCAGCTGTTTTCCGACGATACGTCTGCTGTTCCTAGGGATGATTCTGGACACGGTTCAGAAAAAGGTTTTTCTTCCCGAGGAAAAAGCCAAGGAGTTATCCGACCGGTCAGGAACCTCCTAAAACCAGGAAAGGTGTCTGTACATCAATGCACAAGAGTCCTGGGAAAAATGGTGGCTTTTTACGAAGCAATTCCATTCGGCAGATTCCATGCAAGAATTTTCCAAAGGGATCTGTTGGACAAATGGTCAGGGTCGCATCCTCAGATGCACCTGCGAATAACCCTGTCGCCAAGGACAAGGGTATATCTTCTGTGGTGGTTGCAAAAGGCTCATCTATTGGAGGGCCGCAGATTCGGCATACAGGATTTGATCCTGGTGACCACGGACGCCAGCCTGAGAGGTTGGGGAGCAGTCACACAAGGAAGAAACTTCCAGGGGGTATGGACGAACCTGGAAAAGTCTCTTCACATAAACATTCTGGTACTAAGAGCAATCTAAAATGCTCTAAGCCAGGCGGAACCACTCCTGCAAGGAAAACCGGTGTTGATTCAGTCGGACAACATCACGGCGGTCGCCCATGTAAACAGACAGGGCGGCACAAGAAGCAGGAGTGCAATGGCAGAAGCTGCCAAGATTCTTCGCTGGGCGGAGAATCACGTAATAGCACTGTCAGCAGTGTTCTTCCCGGGCGTGGACAACTGGGAAGCAGACTTCCTCAGCAGACACGATATTCACCCGGGAGAGGGGGGTCTTCATCCAGAAGTCTTCCACATGCTAATAAACTGTTGGGAAAGACCAATGGTAGACATGATGGCGTCTCGCCTCAACAAGAAACTGGACAAGTATTGCGCCAGGTCAAGAGATCCACAGGCAATAGCTGTGGACGCACTGGTAACACCTTGGGTGTACAAATCAGTATATGTGTTTCCTCCTCTGCCTCTCATACCAAAGGTATTGAAGATTATACGGTGAGGAGGAGTAAGAACAATACTAGTGGCTCCGGATTGGCCAAGAAGGACTTGGTACCCGGAACTTCAAGAGTTGGTCACGGACGACCCGTGCCCTCTACTTCTGAGAAGGGACCTGCTACAACAGGGTCCCTGTCTCTTTCAAGACTTACCGCGGCTGCGTTTGACGGCATGGCGGTTGAACGCCAGATCCTAAAAGGGAAAGGCATTCCAGAAGAAGTCATTCCTACCTTGATTAAGGCAAGGAAGGAAGTCACCGCGAAACATTATCACCGCATTTGGCGAAAATATGTCGCGTGGTGCGAGGATCGGAGTGTTCCGACGGAGGAATTTCAACTGGGTCGTTTCCTACATTTCCTACAATCAGGATTGTCTATGGGTCTCAAATTGAGATCTATTAAGGTTCAAATTTCGGCCCTGTCAATATTCTTCCAAAAAGAATTGGCCTCAGTTCCTGAGGTACAGACTTTTGTTAAAGGAGTACTGCATATACAGCCTCCTGTGGTGCCTCCGGTGGCACCGTGGGATCTAAATGTAGTTTTAGATTTCCTCAAATCCCATTGGTTTGAACCATTGAAAAAGGTGGATTTTAAATATCTCACATGGAAAGTGACTATGTTACTGGCCCTGGCTTCCGCCAGGAGAGTATCTGAATTGGCGGCTTTATCTTATAAAAGCCCTTATCTAATCTTCCATTCGGATAGGGCAGAACTGAGGACTCGTCCGCATTTTCTCCCTAAGGTGGTATCAGCGTTTCACCTGAACCAACCTATTGTGGTGCCTGCGGCCACTGGCGACTTGGAGGACTCCAAGTTGTTGGACGTTGTCAGAGCCTTAAAAATATACATTTCAAGGACGGCTGAAGTCAGAAAATCTGACTCGCTGTTGATACTATATGCACCCAACAAGTTGGGTGCCCCTGCTTCTAAGCAGACGATTGCTCGTTGGATTTGTAACACAATTCAACTTGCTCATTCTGTGGCAGGCCTGCCACAGCCTAAATCTGTTAAGGCCCATTCCACAAGGAAGGTGGGCTCATCTTGGGCGGCTGCCCGAGGGGTCTCGGCATTACAATTCTGCCGAGCAGCTACGTGGTCGGGGGAAAACACGTTTGTAAAATTCTACAAATTTGATACCCTGGCAAAAGAGGACTTGGAATTCTCTCATTCGGTGCTGCAGAGTCATCCGCACTCTCCCGCCCATTTGGGAGCTTTGGTATAATCCCCATGGTCCTTTCAGGAACCCCAGCATCCACTTAGGACGATAGAGAAAATAAGAATTTACTTACCGATAATTCTATTTCTCGGAGTCCGTAGTGGATGCTGGGCGCCCATCCCAAGTGCGGATTATCTGCAATACTGTACATAGTTATTGTTAACAAATTCGGGTTATATTGTTAAGGAGCCATCTTTAAGAGGCTCTTTCTGTTATCATACTGTTAACTGGGTTTAGATCACAAGTTGTACGGTGTGATTGGTGTGGCTGGTATGAGTCTTACCCGGGATTCAAATTGCCTCCCTTATTGTGTACGCTCGTCCGGGCACAGTACCTAACTGGAGTCTGGAGGAGGGTCATAGGGGGAGGAGCCAGTGCACACCACCTGATCTGGTAAAAGCTTTACTTTTTTGTGCCCTGTCTCCTGCGGAGCCGCTATTCCCCATGGTCCTTTCAGGAACCCCAGCATCCACTACGGACTCCGAGAAATAGAATTATCGGTAAGTAAATTCTTATTTTTCAGTCAGGGAATCCGACCACGCCACGCCCGCACTGCACATCCAGGCTGAGGCGATTGCTGGTCGCAGTATAACACCCGTGTGAGTGTATATACATTTTAGGATATTCTCCTGCTTTCTATCGGCAGGTTCCTTTAGGGCGGCCGTATCAGGAGAGGGTAGTGCTACCTGTTTAGACAAGCGTGTGAGCGCTTTATCCACCCTAGTTGGTGTTTCCCAACGTGCCCTATCCTCTGGCGGGAAAGGGTACGATGCCAATAACCTTTTAGGAATTATCAGTTTTTTATCGGGGGAAACCCACGCCTCATCACACACTTCATTTAATTCCTCGGATACAGGAAAAACTACAGGCAGTTTTTTTCTCACCAAACATAATACCCTTTTTAGTGGTACTTGTATTATCAGAGATATGCAATACATTTTTCATTGCTTCAATCATGTAACGTGTGGCCCTACTGAAAGTCACGTTTGTCTCCTCATCATCGACACTGGAGTCAGTATCCGTGTCTGTGTCTGCCATTTGAGGTAACGGGCGTTTTAAAGCCCCTGATGGCGTTTGAGACCCCTGGACAGGCACCAGCTGAGTAGCCGGCTGTCTCATGTCGTCAACTGTCTTTCGTAAAGAACTGACACTGTCACGCAATTCCTTCCATAAGCTCAGCCACTCAGGTGTCGACTCCCTAGGGGGTGACAACTCTATAATAGGCAATTGCTCCGCCTCCATCTCATTTTCCTCCTCAAACATGTCGACACAATCGTACCGACACACCGCACACACACAGGGAATGCTCTGATAGAGGACAGGACCCCACTAGCCCTTTGGGGAGACAGAGGGAGAGTATGCCAGCACACACCAGAGCGCTATATATAGACAGGAATACCACTATAAAACGTGCTTTTCCCTTTATAGCTGCTGTTATTATTAGAACTGCGCCAAATTAGTGCCCCCCTCTCTTTTTTACCCTTTTCTGTAGTGCAGGACTGCAGGGGAGAGTCAGGGAGACGTCCTTCCAGCGGAGCTGTGATGGAAAATGGCGCCCGTGTGCTGAGGAGATAGGCTCCGCCCCCTTCTCGGCGGCCTTTTCTCCCGCTTTTTGGTGAGTTCTGGCAGGGGTTAAAATACATCCATATAGCCCTGGGGGTTATATGTGGTGTATTTTCGCCAGCCAAGGTGTTTTCATTGCTGCTCAGGGCGCCCCCCCCTAGCGCCCTGCACCCTCAGTGACCGAAGTGTGCCTGAGTAACAATGGCGCACAGCTGCAGTGCTGTGCGCTACCTTGTTGAAGACAGATGTCTTCTGCCGCCGATTTTTCCGGACCTCTTCTTGCTTCTGGCTCTGTAAGGGGGCCGGCGGCGCGGCTCTGGGACCGGACTCCGAGGCTGGGCCTGTGTTCGGTCCCTCTGGAGCTAATGGTGTCCAGTAGCCTAAGAAGCCCAAGCTGGCTGCAAGCAGGCAGGTTCGTTCGATGCAGTGAGCCTGTTGCCAGCAGGTCTCACTGAAAATAAAAAACCTAAAACTAAACTTTCACTAAGAAGCTCAGGAGAGCCCCTAGTGTGCACCCTTCTCGGCCGGGCGCAAAAATCTAACTGAGGCTTGGAGGAGGGTCATAGGGGGAGGAGCCAGTGCACACCAGGTAGTCCTAAAGCTTTATTTTTGTGCCCAGTCTCCTGCGGAGCCGCTATTCCCCATGGTCCTTACGGAGTTCCCAGCATCCACTAGGACGTCAGAGAAATAAACATTTCAAATGCCAGCGTTAATATATGCTGCGGACGCACGGCGCATCTTATTACCATATACGATAAAAGTGCACTGTATGTCGCAAACACTACATCCCTTAAGAGAAAACAAGTATTCACACACATAGTAGGTTGAGGTCCAACGCCCAGAGATGTATATATTTGATATCAAAGGGTATGCATACAATATAACATATGTACAGTATACCATTCAGTTATAATATGTATATATATGGTTACAGAGTTACAATTGCATAAGAAGCAGTTGTAGTTACATAAGGATCCATTACAGCCAGCATACTTCACCCTATTTGCTCAATGCACAGTCCGCTCCATCTTTGTACCTGCACCAACAGCAACGAAAAAACAGAGCTTCCTGGGTGAGGGGAAATACCTATATACTGTGTATTGGGGGAGGTACATGCCTGGGACTGAGTCTTCTGTTATTGGTCCAGGGGATCTCTTGTTCATGATGTGTTATTGGTCAGTTCATATGCAAGCAACGTCCAATTTGATGATGTAATTATAGGTGTTAGCCACTGGTTTCTTTCTGCACACATGCTGTCTTTCAGGAGATTCTTTTGTTCACTTTAGAATGTGGCTTCATATTCATACATTTAATCAAAACTAATTGTTGCAGTGTGCTACAATCTAACCATAGCTATCAAATTAACACACACATACTCCTGATCATTTTGACACCAAGCATGACATGTTTAACTTGTTCCGTTCCAATAATACATATGTATATGATGTTATAACTCTCTTATATAAATACATTATAATGTCTGGTGCTTGACATGTTTTATCTATATGTAATTTATGTGTTGTATGAAATATGCGTCTGTGTGCGTCTTTATGGCGTTTCTCATTGTTTGCGCCTTTTACCATATATACACCCACCATGCTGCAACACGCACGCCGTGCGACTGTATGCGTGATGTACGGTAATGAAGCATGGTGCATCCATACACGTTAATTGCGCCCTTACGCTACCACCGAGAAGCGCCAATCTGTGTGTAGTTTGTATTGTCTTCTTTTTCCGACTTCGACAGTCCACCCTTTGATAGTCAACAAAACTATCATACTAAAACAAACAAAAACTGCTGAAAGCGCCTCGTAATAAATTGTTCTATAAAAAAATTCCCCAATTTCAATGCGCTGCTGTGTAGGCACTGTGTAATTGCCTAATTGAAGGAAACTAGATTGAAAAAAGAACTCAGCTGCGCAATGAAATTGGAAACATGAACAAAAACTGACGTATGCTGAGATAAATTATAAAGAAAATTTAATATGACAGTAAAAGAAATTTCATACCGCTGACCTGAAAGTTCCCACCATTGGTTACAATGGAGCGCATAGGCGCTACATTGTAACACTGCCGTATGCCGCCTGTCAGACAGTACAGGAGCACACAGCCGATCAGGAGGGTGCCACAACGTGGCGCTCCCTGATTGGCTGAGGAAACCCACTTAGACATCAGTCAGAGTGGGTTTCTGGCATTCGGGGAAAGGGGGCCCATGTGAAAACATGGGTCCCCTTTCAGTTCGTGGTCGGGTATCCGTTTTTTTATTTTTTCAAGTACGTGGATTACAAAAGGATTTACCGAGGAGCCTTCAACCATGGATTATGTGAGTATAATTTTTTCTACAGGTACACCATGGATTCTACTGGAGAAGAGGACCGACCTGCGTGGGAACATAAGGTAAGTATGTGTGGATGGATGTATTAAAGTTATACTTTCAAGGTGTGTGTGTAATGTCTTTATTGGGGTATTTTTTTAGTAGTAGTACTACAGGTACCAGCGGGCCCATTTTTCCGCCGCATGCTGGTACTTGTGGTTCTCCAAGTACCAGCTTGCGGGGGAAGCTTGCTGGGCCTTGTAGTACTGCTACTAAAAACAATATCAAACACTTATCACAAAGGCTATCAGCCCCCCATCCGCAGCCCATTGGATGGGGGGGACAGCCTCGGGCTTCACCCCTGGCCCTTGGGTGGCTGGGGGGGGGGACCCCTTGATTGAAGGGGTCCCCACTCCCCCAGGGTACCCCGGCCAGGGGTGACTAGTTGGATATTTGATGCCACGGCCGCAAGGCACTGTATAAAAGTGACCCCCGGCTGTGGCATTATCTGTCCAGCTAGTGGAGCCCGGTGCTGGTTTCAAAAATACGGGGGACCCCTACTCTTTTTGTCCCCCGTATTTTTGGAACTAGGACCAGGCGCAGAGCCCGATGCTGGTTGCTTAAATATGGGGGAACCCCTGTCCATTTTTTCCCCATATTTCTGCAACCAGGATCGGCTCAAAGAGCCCGAGGCTGGTTTGCCTTAGGAGGGGGGACCCCACGCAATTTTTTTTTTACATTTAAACTTTATTTTTATTTTTAACAAAGTGCACAATGAAGCCCAGCACGGATCTCTCAGATCCGGCCGAGATTCATTGTATTAAAGTCGGCAGTGTTTTACAAGTCACTCACGTAAAACACTGCCAAAAAAAACGAATGACATCGACATCGGAAAACCCGAAAATGCAGAATACGGCAGCTTAGTAAATTAGTCGTAATCAATTCAAAAAGTTGCATATTTACACTTTCGATGTCATTCGTGATTGAACTTTGACCTCAAACGGGAAAACACGAATCTTAGTAAATTTACCCCAAAGTCTGATTGTTCCTGATTACCTCCCAATTTCCTGATTTCCTGAAATTGGTGAGATTTAAACATACCACGGATTTAGCAATGGTACTGGTGGATCTTAAGACTAGGGAGTCTAGTTATATTATATTCCTTGTCCACCGGTTCCCCCCGTGTAATTCAAGAACCTCAGCTAACTCTAAAGTAGTGGCACTAGTCCTGCATTATTTTGTCTTAGAGGTACCTGTGAGCACATCCAATATTCCGTTTGGTTTAAGATCTTACCCACTAGTGAGTGGTAATCACTCAAGGGATGTCTGTCAAATGCTGCCTTATTGCTATACTGACATCTCTGGATCTCATGAACACCTCACAAAAATAGAATGCCCTGAAAAAAAAAGTTTGTCAACGGTAAAAAGAAAGATAGAACAAAACAAATCTTGCTTATAGCAAATCCATTACAATGACTGGTCTTTCTGTAATCCTTTAGTGTGCTCAGGTAGTGTTTAACAGTGCCGCCTCTCAGTCTTCACGGAACAGACTCTCGGGTGATACTTCTGCGATCTCACTCCCTTTACGAGTTCCTTCCAGACTACCGACTTTCCTGCGATGAGAATTCGTGGACCCAAGTCTCTCTCTCGGCAACCTTCAGTGCTGTTGTGCTGGTCAACAAAATGATACGGTCCTTCCCACCTGTCTATTAGGCAACCTGAGCGTAGAAAACGTTGAATCATCACACAGTCCCCAGGTTCAATTTCATGACAATTACTATTTGGTAGGTCAGGAATCGCCAGTTTCAAATTCCTTTGCTGGTTTCTCAGTTGCTGGCTCATCCTAACCAAATATTGCACAGTCATTTCATTATTGCATTTCAGATCATCCTGGGGTTCTATCATTACATGGGGCTGTCGTCCAAAAAGAATTTCAACGGGTGATAGGTTAAGCGGTGACCTGGGAGTGGTTCTGATGCTGTACAACACTAGTGGCAGTGCCTCCGGCCACAACAGTCCAGTTTCAGCCATCACTCTGCTCAGCTTGTTCTTAATAGTGCTGTTCATACTCTCCACCTTCGCACTCGCCTGTGGCCGGTAGGGAGTATGTAGCTTACTATTAATACCCATAAGTTTGCACATGACTTGGAAGACTTCACCTGTAAAATGGGTACCCCTATCACTCTCAATAATCTTAGGGATACCATATCTACACACAAATTCCTGCACAATTTTCTTACCGGTAAACACAGCCGTATTTGTGGTGGCAGGAAATGCCTCTACCCAGTTTGAGAAAACATCAGTGCACACCAATACATATTTCAAATTCCTACAGGGTGTTAACTGTACAAAGTCGAATTGTATTGCCTGAAAAGGTCCGTCTGCAGGAGGAGTATGGGACGGCTCTGTCAGTGCTACCTTACCAAATGTTCTTCCTCATGCAAGTAACACCGGTCATTGCTTCCTGCTTGCCTGAGAAGAGAACCCTGGTGCACGCCAGTATGCTCTTACCAATTTGCACATACCTTCCTTACCTTAGGTTAGTCAGACCATGTACCGCCTCAGCTAGGCCTGTGAGATACGTCCTGGGGGCCACTGGCTTACCTTGTCCATCTCTCCAGAGTCCTAAGGACTCCTAACCATACTCCTTCGCCTTCCAGATCTCATTCCTGTAGGGAACACAAATTTGCATCTCAATTTAACTGTAGTGTGTTTGCAATGTAGAGTAACATGAGCATAACTAAAAAAAAAAAAAGAATTTACTCACCGGTAATTCTATTTCTCGTAGTCCGTAGTGGATGCTGGGAACTCCGTAAGGACCATGGGGAATAGACAGGCTCCGCAGGAGACTGGGCACTCTAAGAAAGAATTAGGACTACTGGTGTGCACTGGCTCCTCCCTCTATGCCCCTCCTCCAGACCTCAGTTAGGGAAACTGTGCCCGGAAGAGCTGACACAATAAGGAAAGGATTTGGAATCCCGGGTAAGACTCATACCAGCCACACCAATCACACCGTACAACTCATGATACTATACCCAGTTAACAGTATGAATAACAACTGAGCCTCACTAACAGATGGCTCATAACAATAACCCTTTTTAATTAGGCAATAACTACATACAAGTATTGCAGACAATCCGCACTTGGGATGGGCGCCCAGCATCCACTGTGGACTACGAGAAAAAGAATTACCGGTGAGTAAATTCTTATTTTCTCTGACGTCCTAGTGGATGCTGGGAACTCCGTAAGGACCATGGGGATTATACCAAAGCTCCCAAATGGGCGGGAGAGTGCGGATGACTCTGCAGCACCGAATGAGCAAACTCAAGGTCCTCCTCAGCCAGGGTATCAAACTTGTAGAATTTTGCAAACGTGTTTGATCCCGACCAGGTAGCAGCTCGGCAAAGTTGTAAAGCCGAGACCCCTCGGGCAGCCGCCCAAGAAGAGCCCACCTTCCTCGTGGAATGGGCTTCGACAGATTTAGGATGCGGCAGTCCAGCCGCAGAATGTGCAAGTTGAATCGTGGAGCAGATCCAGCGAGCAATAGTCTGCTTAGAAGCAGGAGCACCCAGCTTGTTGGGTGCATGCAGGATAAACAGCGAATCAGTCTTTCTGACTCTAGCCGTCCTGGAAACATAGATTTTCAGGGCCCGGACTACGTCCAGCAACTTGGAGTCCTCCAAGTCCCGAGTAGCCGCAGGCACCACAATAGGTTGGTTCAAATGAAACGCTGATACCACCTTAGGGAGGAATTGGGGACGCGTCCTCAATTCTGCTCTGTCCATATGGAAGATCAGATAGGGGCTTTTACAGGACAAAGCCGCCAATTCTGACACCCGCCTAGCCGAAGCCAAGGCCAAAAGCATGACCACTTTCCACGTGAGATATTTCAATTCCACGGTCTGAAGTGGCTCAAACCAATGTGATTTTAGGAAATCCAACACAACGTTGAGATCCCAAGGTGCCACTGGGGGCACAAAAGGGGGCTGAATATGCAGCACTCCCTTAACAAACGTCTGAACTTCAGGCAGTGAAGCCAGTTCTTTTTTAAAGAAAATAGACAGGGCTGAAATCTGGACTTTAATGGATCCCAATTTTAGGCCCATAGTCACTCCTGACTGTAGGAAGTGCAGAAATCGACCCAGCTGAAATTCTTCCGTGGGGGCCTTCATAGCCTCACACCAAGCAACATATTTTCGCCATATGCTGTGATAATGCTTTGCTGTCACATCTTTCCTAGCTTTTATCAGTGTAGGAATGACTTCAACCGGAATGCCCTTTTCTATCAGGATCCGGCGTTCAACCGCCATGCCGTCAAACGCAGCCGCGGTAAGTCTTGGAACAGACAGGGCCCCTGCTGCAGCAGGTCCAGTCTGAGAGGCAGAGGCCAAGGGTCCTCTGAGATCATTTCTTGTAGTTCCGGGTACCAAGTCCTTCTTGGCCAATCCGGAACGATGAGTATAGTTCTTACTCCTCTCTTTCTTATTATCCTCAGCACCGAGAAGATGAGCACTCTGCAGCCACCACAGCAGAGACACCCTGGCCCTCGGGGACAGGGTGATCAGCCGATGCACCTGAAGATGCGATCCGGACCACTTGTCTAACAGATCCCACTGAAAGATCCTTGCATGGAACCTGCCGAATGGAATTGCCTCGTAAGAAGCTACCATCTTTCCCAGGACTCGCGTGCAGTGATGCACCGACACCTGTTTTGGTTTCAGGAGGTCTCTGACCAGAGATGACAACTCCTTGGCCTTCTCCTCCGGGAGAAACACCTTCTTCTGTTCTGTGTCCAGAATCATACCCAGGAACAGCAGACGCGTCGTAGGAACCAGCTGCGACTTTGGAATATTCAGAATCCAGCCGTGCTGTTGTAGCACTTCCTGCTACTCCGACCAACAACTGCTCCCTGGACCTCGCCTTTATAAGGAGATCGTCCAAGTATGGGATAATTATAACTCCCTTCTTTCGAAGGAGTATCATCATTTAGGCCATTACCTTGGTAAATACCCTCGGTGCTGTGGACAGACCAAACGGCAGCGTCTGGAATTGGTAATGGCAGTCTTGTACCACAAAACGGAGGTACACCTGGTGAGGTGGGTAAATGGGGACATGCAGGTAAGCATCCTTGATGTCCAGTGATACCATGTAATCCCCTTCTTCCAGGATTGCAATAACCGCCCTGAGCGATTCCATTTTGAACTTGAACCTTCTTATATAAGTGTTCAAGGATTTCAAATTTAGAATGGGTCTCACCGAACCGTCTGGTTTCGGTACCACAAACATTGTGGAATAGTAACCCCATCCCTGTTGAAGGAGGGGAACTTTTATTATCACCTGCTGGAGGTACAGCTTGTGAATTGCCGCCAGCACTACCTCCCTGTCCGGGGGAGAAGCTGGCAATGCTGATTTGAGGTAACGGCGAGGGGGAGACGTCTCGAAGTACAGCTTGTATCCCTGAGATACCACTTGTAGAACCCAGGGATCCACCTGTGAGCGAACCCACTGGTCGCTGAAGTTCCGGAGACGGGCCCCCACCGCACCTGGCTCCACCTGTGGAGCCCCAGCGTCATGCGGTGGATTTAGTGGAAGCAGGGGAGGATTTTTGTTCTTGGGAACTGGCTGTATGGTGCAGCTTTTTCCCTCTACCCCTGCCTCTGGGCAGAAAGGACGCACCTTTAACCCGCTTGCCTTTCTGGGGTCGAAAGGACTGTACCTGATAATACGGTGCTTTCTTTGGCTGTGAGGGAACCTGAGGTAAAAATGTCGACTTCCCAGCTGTCGCTGTGGAAACGAGGTCGGAGAGACCATCCCCAAACAATTCCTCACCCTTGTAAGGCAAAACCTCCATGTGCCTTTTAGAATCAGCATCACCTGTCCACTGCCGAGTCCATAATACTCTCCTGGCAGAAATGGACATTGCATTTATTCTAGATGCCAGCCGGCAAATATCCCTCTGTGCATCTCTCATGTATAAGACTACGTCTTTAATATGCTCTATGGTTAGCAATATAGAATCCCTGTCAAGGGAATCAATGTTATCAGACAGGGAATCAGACCACGCTGCTGCAGCACTGCACATCCATGCTGAAGCAATAGCAGGTCTCAGTATAGTACCTGAGTGTGTACATACAGACTTCAGGATAGCCTCCTGCTTTCTATCCACAGGCTCCTTTAAGGCGGCCGTATCCTGAGACGGTAGTGCCACCTTTTTTGACAAGCGTGTGAGCACTTTATCCGCCCTCGGGGATGTCTCCCAACGTACCCTGTCCTCTGGCGGGAAAGGGTACGCCATTAGTAATTTTTTAGAAATCACTAGTTTCTTATCAGGGGAAGCCCACGCTTCTTCACACACTTCATTTAACTCATCTGAAGGGGGAAAAACCACCGGTTGCTTTTTCTCCCCAAACATAATACCCTTTTTAGTGGTACCTGGGTTAATGTCAGAAATGTGCAACACATTTTTCATTGCCGTAATCATGCAACGGATGGCCCTAGTGGAATGTACATTAGTCTCATCGTCGTCGACACTGGAGTCAGACTCCGTGTCGACATCTGTGTCTGCTATCTGAGGTAGCGGGCGTTTTTGAGCCCCTGATGGCCTTTGAGACGCCTGGGCAGGCACTGGCTGAGAAGCCGGCTGTCCCACAGCTGTTATGTCATCGAACCTTTTATGTAAGGAGTTGACACTGTCGGTTAATACCTTCCACATGTCCATCCACTCTGGTGTCGATCCCGCAGGGGGTGACATCACATTTATCGGCACCTGCTCCGCCTCCACATAAGCCTCCTCATCAAACATGTTGACACAGCCGTACCGACACACCGCACACACACAGGGAATGCTCTGACTGAGGACAGGACCCCACAAAGTCCTTTGGGGAGACAGAGAGAGAGTATGCCAGCACACACCACAGCGCTATATAAACAGGGATTTACACTACACAAAGTGATTTACCCTATAGCAGCTATAATATACAATTTTGCACCTAAATTTAGTGCCCCCCCTCTCTTTTTTACCCTATTGAGCCTGGAAACTGCAGGGGAGAGCCTGGGGAGCTGTCTTCCAGGGGAGCTGTGAAGAGAAAATGGCGCCAGTGTGCTGAGGGAGATAGCCCCGCCCCCTTCTTGGTGGGCTTATCCCGCTCTTTTATTAATATTATGGCAGGGGATTTTTACACATATATAGTTTATCAAACTATATTATGTGTTTTTTTGCCAATTTAAGGTATTGTAATTGCAGCCCAGGGCGCCCCCCCCAGCGCCCTGCACCCATCAGTGACCGGAGTATGTGGTGTGCATAGGGAGCAATGGCGCACAGCTGCAGTGCTGTGCGCTACCTTAATGAAGACCGGAGTCTTCAGCCGCCGATTTCCAGGACGTTCTTCTTGCTTCTGGCTCTGCAAGGGGGACGGCGGCGCGGCTCCGGGACCGGACGACCGAGGCTGGGCCTGTGTTCGATCCCTCTGGAGCTAATGGTGTCCAGTAGCCTAGAAGCCCAAGCTAGCTGCAAGCAGGTAGGTTTGCTTCTCTCCCCTTAGTCCCTCGTAGCAGTGAGTCTGTTGCCAGCAGATCTCACTGAAAATAAAAAACCTAATAAATACTTTCTTTACTAGAAGCTCAGGAGAGCCCCTAGTGTGCAACCAGCTCGAGCCGGGCACAGATTCTATCTGAGGTCTGGAGGAGGGGCATAGAGGGAAGAGCCAGTGCACACCAGTAGTCCTAATTCTTTCTTAGAGTGCCCAGTCTCCTGCGGAGCCCGTCTATTCCCCATGGTCCTTACGGAGTTCCCAGCATCCACTAGGACGTCAGAGAAAAAAAAAGAAAAAACATCTCTAGAGGGAAAAAGAAAAAATCAGGTCTGCGTTCACCAATGGGCTGTCACTTATGTCTGGTCTCGTAGTAAAGGTCTGATTCTGATATTCCATACCATCATGCATATCAGTGTCTATACAAAATTTTCCTTCACCAGTATTCTCAGCCTCCACCCTTTGTGCATGACAAGTCACACTGCAGTAATATACTGGTGCCATCGTGCTGATGAGACATACCGGGTTCAGGCAGAACTTGGAAGGACCAATAAGGCATGTGATGTATGAACTGTCAAATCATGTACCAGTACTACGTCCTAGGTATTTGACCCTTGTCCTACACAACTGCGGTTTATCCCTTGAGACCTGGTGTCCTGTCTAGAAGAGATGAAACAAACTTTGTATCTACCAGAGACAACTCAAATGAATCAGCGCACAAAAACAAGTCATCAACATATTGTACCAGCACCGACCCATTCTCTGGCTGAAAGGACTGTAAACCGTCATGTAGGGCTTGGGGGAAAATACTCAGGCTGTCACTTGAAACCTTGGGAGAGTCAGGTCCATGTATTGTACCACCCTGTGTGAACGCAAAGATGAAGAGGAAACTGTGAAGAAAACAGAGTAGAGGTTGGTGACAGTAAAGTTTGTAGAGGTGATATTGTGTTAATATCCCGCACTGGACATGTAATTATATTGTCATAGTAACAAATCTTCTGCCTCCGGCACATGTAACCTCTTTCACGGTCCGGTAATATATGCTGCCCCATACATGTCTCTCTCACATTTGTTGACATCCAGCCGCGCATAGCACGTATGAATAACTATCACCTGTAGCTTAATGACATTTGCTCCCGACACACGCAGCATTACTTGCGGTCCGACTATATACGCTGCCTCATTTACCCTTTCTTCCTAGCATTCACTTTTTCTCCTGCTGGCGCATTTGTATCCTGCAATGCCACTGGTAACAGGATTCATCTAACACCAGATACAGGTTAATTAAGTGATGCGGGATCTTTATTTCCATCGGCCCAGCAGTTACCCTCACTCTCACCCATCATCCGCTCAATGAAGATGATGGGCAGCAGATTAGGGAAGTGTGTTATTGACTGTACTATTCTTCATGCACGCACTGACACATTACGAACTATGGTGCTATAATCTATGCACCTATCACTACATTCCATAATCAGTGCAGATCATATATAACAATAGGCTAAATGTTAGTGGGATGGCAGCCTATCACACAGTGACATTAATCTAATTAGTTCACTATGGGTCATCTGCCACCGCATTATAAAGTGGGGTACACCAAATTACGAATGTGTGTCTATTCATGTATCTATTATGATGTGCCAGGCTGCAGTCTGTTCTATAATTGTAGCAAATGTCTGCGGAATTTGTGTCATACTTAACTAAAGGTATTCATATGTATATCCCACTGATAGGTACTTATTTAAGCGAGGAAGTAGTCTGTGACCGATTAAAACATTTAAAGATTAATAAATCACCAGGGCCCGATGGTATTCACCCAAGGGTTCTAATGGAGCTTCACTCTGAACTGGCAAAACTGCTATCTTTGATCTTTAAGGATTCAGTTATATCAGGTATGGTTCCCAAAGACTGGCGTATAGCGGAAGTAGTGCCTATATTCAAAAAGGGAAGTAAAGCTGAACCAGGTAATTATAGACCAGTTAGTCTTACATCTATAGTGGGGAAAGTATTGGAAGGTATTCTAAGAGATAGTATTCAGAAGTTCCTTGGAAGTCAATAAGGTCATTAAAAGGAATCAACATGGGTTTATGAAGGACAGATCCTGTCAAACCAACTTACTTGGCTTTTATGAAACAGTAAGCGCAAACCTAGATCAGGGTAAAGACGTGGATGTAATCTTTTTAGACTTTGCCAAAGCGTTCGATACTGTACCACACATGAGACTTATCTACAAGCTACAAGAATCAGGGCTAGGAAGCACAATATGCACTTGGGTCAAAAACTGGTTAGATAATAGGGAGCAGCGCGTTGTGGTTAATGGATCTTTTTCAACTTGGACTGAAGTGCTAAGTGGTGTGCCGCAAGGCTCAGTATTAGGACCGCTATTGTTCAATATTTTCATTAACGACCTAACAGAAGGTCTAGAGAGCATGGTGTCAATTTTTGCAGATGATACCAAATTGTGTAAGGCTATAAATACAGAGGAGGATGCCGAGTCTCTTCAGAACGACTTAGTTAAATTAGAAGCATGGGCAGCCAAATGGAGAATGCGCTTCAACACAGACAAGTGTAAGGTAATGCACTGTGGTAACAAGAACAAAAATTACACCTACCTACTAAATGGGGTAAAATTAGGGGATTCTGTACTGGAAAAGGACTTAGGTGTCCTCATAGATGGCAAGCTAAGCAGTAGTACCCAAAGTAGGACTGCAGCAAAGAAGGCTAATAAGATATTAGCATGCATAAAACGGGGTATTGATGCTAGGGACGAGAGTATTATACTCCCGTTATATAAATCACTAGTGAGGCCACAACTTGAATACTGTGTACAATTCTGGGCACCGTACTACAAAAAGGATATCCTGGAGCTAGAAAAGGTATAGAGGAGGGCGACCAAACTAATTAAGGGCATGGAGACGATGGAATACAAGGAAAGGCTTGAAAGACTAGGCATGTTTACATTGGAAAAGCGGAGACTAAGAGGGGATATGATCAACATCTACAAATATATAAGGGGACAATACACAGAGCTTGCGCGGGACCTGTTTTTGGTTAGATCAACACAGAGGACTCGTGGACACTCGCTCAGGTTAGAGGAGAGGAGATTCCGCACAATACGGCGTAAAGACTTTTTTCACGGTAAGGACAATACGTGTTTGGAATTCCCTGCCTGAGGGAGTTGTTATGGCGGAATCTGTCAACACCTTTAAGAATGGGTTAGATAAATTCCTAATGGATAAGGATATCCAGGGGTATGGTGCATAGTCATGCATTATAGTTACTATAAATAGGGATAAAATGCAACGGCTGACAGCAGCATCAGTCAGAAATTTTAGTCAAATCATCATGCATAGGACACCACAAATAGGTTGAACTCGATGGACAATTGTCTTTTTTCAACCTCAGATACTATGTTACTATGTATATGGCAGGAGGCTAACTGCCAAGGTATTGCAGTGTATATTATTTGAGATTGCGGGTACTATGAGTGAGATGCATTATGTGGATTTCAGAATAATGTTGATAATTATCACCCGTATGGTGCCTAAGTGAAATTGGATTGACAACTATGCACAAGCTGGAATGATGTTGCAAATTGTAATTAGAATGAATGCACACAGTGAGATTTGAGACTTTCCCTGATGATACTATTAACTTTTGTACTCTCTGTATCCATGCTGTGGCCATATTGCTCATTAAAACAAATATAAACTTGCTGATGTGTTGTAGAAAAAAGTCAGACCGTAGCGAAAGTGCTAAGTGAAATGCTTAAAATATATGCACCCCCTCATTAAAGGAAGTTCACCAAGTGCTATAGAGACACTATATTTGGATACACGCTGAGGGAATTAAATGCTGTGAAATTGTTATGAGAAAAAATCTTTTTACCAATGAAAAGCCTTGCAAGTATTGCAACAGGAATGAATATGACATGAACACATATCAGCACTGTGAAATGGAAAGACCTCTAATATCAGCTGCACTTATCCCTGACATGAATGAATTCTGGGTCAATTATTAAAAGTGCTCTGATCAGAAAAGCCACATGTGTAAGAAGGTGCAGTGTTGAACTATATTGGTGTGGGATCAAACGCATGTTTGTGTGAATATAGGGGGTAATTCCAAGTTGATCGCAGCAGGAATTCTGTTAGCAATTGGGCAAAACCATGTGCACTGCAGGGGAGGCAGATATAACATGTGCAGAGAGAGTTAGATTTGGGCGGGTTATTTTATTTCTGTGCAGGGTAAATACTGGCTGCTTTATTTTTACACTGCAAATTAAATTGCAGATTGAACACACCCCACCCAAATCTAACTCTCTCTGCACATGTTATATCTGCCTCCCCTGCAGTGCACATGGTTTTGCCCAATTGCTAACAGAATTCCTGCTGCGATCAACTTGGAATTACCCCCATAGTATCATAATCATAGCACCTTGGAAAATCCTTGTTCTCATATGGTTCTGATATTACTGCTACATACAATCACACACATGGGTTAGTTAAATTCATTGGTAGCTTTTAAATGGTGTTGGATTTGTACATATATATATATATATATATAGTATCTGCAAACGGATCGGCACTCACCTAGCTGGTATTACTGTGCTCCGGTGCCATCTGGACATTCATTGTTATCAACCCCTGCATTCCATACAGCGGCACTCGGAGTCTTGAAGTAGATGTATAAAAAGTGCTTTTAATGTATCATAACATCAATTTGCATCCCAACGTTTCGGGGCATACGCCGCCCCTTTTTCAAGGTGAGCAAACAAGAAGTGAAAAGTGAAGTGAACAAACGTACCTTTATGTGAGAAGAAGACCCGTGGGCGGGAAGAACAGCTGTGTGCAGAGGAGATCGTGAGCTTCCATCCAGCTGAGAGTGACGTGTGTGATCTGTCGGCTGTGACTCTGCTATCGCGTTACTCGGCACGGCTCTCGGGGGTTGCCATGGTTACTTACCAATACCCGGAAGTGTCATGGGATTCTTGTTGTGGTCATAGCAACCAGGACGCTCCGTGTGCTCGTGTCCAGAGCGTGACCGCAGTTCACAGCTGTGAAAATATAATGGAGTGTGGAATCAAGTATATCATATATATGATGATGATCTGTTGCAATGTAGAGAAAATAAGGTGCTGGATACACTATGTGGTTTGTGCAGAGTATCTGTCCTATACAGTATAAATAATTCGTAAGTTATTGATAGGCAGATCACGCGGTCAGTGTTATGCATGGACATTAATGCTTAGACGTTAATATCATAAAATGAGAGAGTGTCTATCTAATGTGATGGTTATTTAACTTTGTATGTTTTGATTATACATCAGTATCTATATGTACAAATCACTCACTAATGTTCCATGTATAGCTTATGACCTATCCAGCCATGTTTATCATGAGAATAGAAAGAAGAAGAAAAAAAAGAAAAAAAGAAAAGAAAAAAAGAGAAAAAGAAGAAAGAGAAGAATGAGAGGAAGAATAGAAGAAAAAGGAAAAAGGGAAGAAAAAGGACAACACCGAAGGTATAATGTGAATTGAAAAGTAGTGTTGAAAAAACAATAATTCAAAGACCAATAAATCATAAAACAAGAGTTCAAAAAACACTCCACTGTATCCTGTCATTGAGGCCCATTGGTCTGGTGGTAATCAGTTTGTACTGCCATCGTGCTTCTAGCTTCAGTAGGGAACCAGCTCTGTCGCCTCCTCGAATCCTCATCGGAATGTGGTCAATAATCTGGAATTTTAATTCGTTCAGCGAATGGCCCCTCTCCGTATAGTGTCTGGCTACTGGTTGTTCAGACTTGCGTTGGCTAAGCGCCATTTTAACTGCAGACCTATGCATCGCAAATCGTTCCCTGGCTGTACGTACTGTCTTGCCTACATATTGCAGGTTACATGGGCAGGTGATTAAGTAAATAACATGCGTAGTAGTGCATGTGAGAACATGCCGTATGTTGTAGGTTCGACCAGTGTGGCTGGAAGCGAATGTTGCGCCCGTGGTCATGTATTTGCATGTCTCGCATCCCAGGCATTTATAACACCCGGGGCTTTTTGACAGAAACGTGCTGGGTGGAGTAGGCTTAAAGCTTGTGATATCTGTGTGTACCACGAAGTCTCTAATGGATTTGCCCTTAGTATGACATACCATGGGTCGTTTCTTGTGCAATGTGGGTAGTTTCTGGTCGGTCGCTACTATGGGCCATAAAGCTCTCAACGCCCTGGGTATTACAGGGCTGGTGGTATTGAATTTAGAAACGAAAGGTATAATTTGAGTTGCCTTCTTAGGCTGTGGTTTCAAAAGTTCTTCTCTTCTGCTACTGGCCGTCCTTCTCTCCAAATCCTGTAATTTATTGTACTGATATCCCCTATGTACAAACCGCTGGGTTACGTCTGTAAGTGCTTCCTTGAGCCTATCGGGATTGCTGGTAATTCTAGCTGCCCGAACGTACTGAGATTTTGGTAGGCCTTGCTTCAGTGCCACTGGATGGTGGCTATTGTACCTTAGCAGCGTATTTTTGTCAGTAGGTTTGTGATATACATCTGTTTGTAGTCCATCAATGGTAATTGAGACATTGACGTCCAAGTAATTCAGTTGTTTGGCGTCGCTTTGAGCTGTCACTTTGATGGAAGACGTCCTATTGTTAATGAATTGGATCATTGCTTCAAATTTGTCTTGTCCACCCGTCCAAAGAATAAATACGTCATCTATGTACCGTGAATAGTGAAGTATATACTGTGAAAATTCATTGTTCAAGAGGAACACCACATGTTCTTCTTGAACAATGAATTTTCACAGTATATACTTCACTATTCACGGTACATAGATGACGTATTTATTCTTTGGACGGGTGGACAAGACAAATTTGAAGCAATGATCCAATTCATTAACAATAGGACGTCTTCCATCAAAGTGACAGCTCAAAGCGACGCCAAACAACTGAATTACTTGGACGTCAATGTCTCAATTACCATTGATGGACTACAAACAGATGTATATCACAAACCTACTGACAAAAATACGCTGCTAAGGTACAATAGCCACCATCCAGTGGCACTGAAGCAAGGCCTACCAAAATCTCAGTACGTTCGGGCAGCTAGAATTACCAGCAATCCCGATAGGCTCAAGGAAGCACTTACAGACGTAACCCAGCGGTTTGTACATAGGGGATATCAGTACAATAAATTACAGGATTTGGAGAGAAGGACGGCCAGTAGCAGAAGAGAAGAACTTTTGAAACCACAGCCTAAGAAGGCAACTCAAATTATACCTTTCGTTTCTAAATTCAATACCACCAGCCCTGTAATACCCAGGGCGTTGAGAGCTTTATGGCCCATAGTAGCGACCGACCAGAAACTACCCACATTGCACAAGAAACGACCCATGGTATGTCATACTAAGGGCAAATCCATTAGAGACTTCGTGGTACACACAGATATCACAAGCTTTAAGCCTACTCCACCCAGCACGTTTCTGTCAAAAAGCCCCGGGTGTTATAAATGCCTGGGATGCGAGACATGCAAATACATGACCACGGGCGCAACATTCGCTTCCAGCCACACTGGTCGAACCTACAACATACGGCATGTTCTCACATGCACTACTACGCATGTTATTTACTTAATCACCTGCCCATGTAACCTGCAATATGTAGGCAAGACAGTACGTACAGCCAGGGAACGATTTGCGATGCATAGGTCTGCAGTTAAAATGGCGCTTAGCCAACGCAAGTCTGAACAACCAGTAGCCAGACACTATACGGAGAGGGGCCATTCGCTGAACGAATTAAAATTCCAGATTATTGACCACATTCCGATGAGGATTCGAGGAGGCGACAGAGCTGGTTCCCTACTGAAGCTAGAAGCACGATGGCAGTACAAACTGATTACCACCAGACCAATGGGCCTCAATGACAGGATACAGTGGAGTGTTTTTTGAACTCTTGTTTTATGATTTATTGGTCTTTGAATTATTGTTTTTTCAACACTACTTTTCAATTCACATTATACCTTCGGTGTTGTCCTTTTTCTTCCCTTTTTCCTTTTTCCTTTTTCTTCTATTCTTCCTCTCATTCTTCTCTTTCTTCTTTTTCTCTTTTTTTCTTTTCTTTTTTTCTTTTTTTTCTTCTTCTTTCTATTCTCATGATAAACATGGCTGGATAGGTCATAAGCTATACATGGAACATTAGTGAGTGATTTGTACATATAGATACTGATGTATAATCAAAACATACAAAGTTAAATAACCATCACATTAGATAGACACTCTCTCATTTTATGATATTAACGTCTAAGCATTAATGTCCATGCATAACACTGACCGCGTGATCTGCCTATCAATAACTTACGAATTATTTATACTGTATAGGACAGATACTCTGCACAAACCACATAGTGTATCCAGCACCTTATTTTCTCTACATTGCAACAGATCATCATCATATATATGATATACTTGATTCCACACTCCATTATATTTTCACAGCTGTGAACTGCGGTCACGCTCTGGACACGAGCACACGGAGCGTCCTGGTTGCTATGACCACAACAAGAATCCCATGACACTTCCGGGTATTGGTAAGTAACCATGGCAACCCCCGAGAGCCGTGCCGAGTAACGCGATAGCAGAGTCACAGCCGACAGATCACACACGTCACTCTCAGCTGGATGGAAGCTCACGATCTCCTCTGCACACAGCTGTTCTTCCCGCCCACGGGTCTTCTTCTCACATAAAGGTACGTTTGTTCACTTCACTTTTCACTTCTTGTTTGCTCACCTTGAAAAAGGGGCGGCGTATGCCCCGAAACGTTGGGATGCAAATTGATGTTATGATACATTAAAAGCACTTTTTATACATCTACTTCAAGACTCCGAGTGCCGCTGTATGGAATGCAGGGGTTGATATATATATATATATATATATTGTTTTTCTCTGACGTCCTAGTGGATGCTGGGAACTCCGTAAGGACCATGGGGAATAGCGGCTCTGCAGGAGACTGGGCACAAAAGTAAAGCTTTAGGACTACCTGGTGTGCACTGGCTCCTCCCCCTATGACCCTCCTCCAAGCCTCAGTTAGATTTTTGTGCCCGGCCGAGAAGGGTGCACACTAGAGGCTCTCCTGAGCTTCTTAGTGAAAGTTTAGTTTTAGGTTTTTTATTTTCAGTGAGACCTGCTGGCAACAGGCTCACTGCATCGAGGGACTAAGGGGAGAAGAAGCGAACCTGCCTGCTTGCAGCCAGCTTGGGCTTCTTGGCTACTGGACACCATTAGCTCCAGAGGGACCGAACACAGGCCCAGCCTCGGAGTCCGGTCCCAGAGCCGCGCCGCCGGCCCCCTTACAGAGCCAGAAGCAAGAAGAGGTCCGGAAAATCGGCGGCAGAAGACATCAGTCTTCACCAAGGTAGCGCACAGCACTGCAGCTGTGCGCCATTGCTCCTCATACACACCTCACACTGTGGTCACTGAGGGTGCAGGGCGCTGGGGGGGGGCGCCCTGAGCAGCAATAAAAACACCTTGGCTGGCAAACATACATCACATATAACCCCCAGGGCTATATGGATGTATTTTAACCCCTGCCAGAATCCATAAAAATGCGGGAGAAAAGTCCGCGAAAAAGAGGCGGAGCCTATCTCCTCAGCACACTGGCGCCATTTTCTCTCACAGCTCCGTTGGAGGGAAGCTCCCTGGCTCTCCCCTGCAGTTACTACACTACAGAAAGGGGTTAAAAAAGAGAGGGGGGCACTAATTAGGCGCAGTATTAATAAAACAGCAGCTATAAGGGGAAAAACACTTCTATTAGGTAATCCCTGTATATATATAGCGCTCTGGTGTGTGCTGGCATACTCTCCCTCTGTCTCCCCAAAGGGCTAGTGGGGTCCTGTCCTCTATCAGAGCATTCCCTGTGTGTGTGCTGTGTGTCGGTACGATTGTGTCGACATGTATGAGGAGGAAAATGGTGTGGAGGCGGAGCAATTGCCTGTAATGGAGATGTCACCCACTAGGGAGTCGACACCTGAGTGGCTGAGCTTATGGAAGGAATTACGTGACAGTGTCGGCTCTTTACAAAAGATTGATGACATGAGACAGCCGGCTACTCAGCCTGTGCCTGTCCAGGTGTCTCAAAAGCCATCAGGGGCTCTAAAACGCCCGTTACATCAGATGGCAGATACAGACGCCGACACGGATACTGACTCCAGTGTCGACGATTAAGAGACGAATGTGACTTCCAGTAGGGCCACACGTTACATGATTGAGGCAATGAAAAATGTTTTACATATTTCTGATAATACCAGTACCACTAAAAAGGGTATTATGTAGAGATGAGCGCCGGAAATTTTTCGGGTTTTGTGTTTTGGTTTTGGGTTCGGTTCCGCGGCCGTGTTTTGGGTTCGACCGCGTTTTGGCAAAACCTCACCGAATTTTTTTTGTCGGATTCGGGTGTGTTTTGGATTCGGGTGTTTTTTTAAAAAAACCCTAAAAAACAGCTTAAATCATAGAATTTGGGGGTAATTTTGATCCCAAAGTATTATTAACCTCAAAAAACATAATTTACACTCATTTTCAGCCTATTCTGAACACATCACACCTCACAATATTATTTTTAGTCCTAAAATTTGCACCGAGGTCGCTGTGTGAGTAAGATAAGCGACCCTAGTGGCCGACACAAACACCGGGCCCATCTAGGAGTGGCACTGCAGTGTCACGCAGGATGGCCCTTCCAAAAAACCCTCCCCAAACAGCACATGACGCAAAGAAAAAAAGAGGCGCAATGAGGTAGCTGACTGTGTGAGTAAGATTAGCGACCCTAGTGGCCGACACAAACACCGGGCACATCTAGGAGTGGCACTGCAGTGTCACGCAGGATGTCCCTTCCAAAAAACCCTCCCCAAACAGCACATGACGCAAAGAAAAAAAGAGGCGCAATGAGGTAGCTGTGTGAGTAAGATTAGCGACCCTAGTGGCCGACACAAACACCGGGCCCATCTAGGAGTGGCACTGCAGTGTCACGCAGGATGTCCCTTCCAAAAAACCCTCCCCAATCAGCACATGATGCAAAGAAAAAGAAAAGAAAAAAGAGGTGCAAGATGGAATTATCCTTGGGCCCTCCCACCCACCCTTATGTTGTATAAACAAAACAGGACATGCACACTTTAACCAACCCATCATTTCAGTGACAGGGTCTGCCACACGACTGTGACTGATATGACGGGTTGGTTTGGACCCCCCCCAAAAAAGAAGCAATTAATCTCTCCTTGCACAAACTGGCTCTACAGAGGCAAGATGTCCACCTCATCTTCACCCTCCGATATATCACCGTGTACATCCCCCTCCTCACAGATTATCAATTCGTCCCCACTGGAATCCACCATCTCAGCTCCCTGTGTACTTTGTGGAGGCAATTGCTGCTGGTCAATGTCTCCGCGGAGGAATTGATTATAATTCATTTTAATGAACATCATCTTCTCCACATTTTCTGGATGTAACCTCGTACGCCGATTGCTGACAAGGTGAGCGGCGGCACTAAACACTCTTTCGGAGTACACACTTGTGGGAGGGCAACTTAGGTAGAATAAAGCCAGTTTGTGCAAGGGCCTCCAAATTGCCTCTTTTTCCTGCCAGTATAAGTACGGACTGTGTGACGTGCCTACTTGGATGCGGTCACTCATATAATCCTCCACCATTCTATCAATGTTGAGAGAATCATATGCAGTGACAGTAGACGACATGTCCGTAATCGTTGTCAGGTCCTTCAGTCCGGACCAGATGTCAGCATCAGCAGTCGCTCCAGACTGCCCTGCATCACCGCCAGCGGGTGGGCTCGGAATTCTGAGCCTTTTCCTCGCACCCCCAGTTGCGGGAGAATGTGAAGGAGGAGATGTTGACAGGTCGCGTTCCGCTTGACTTGACAATTTTGTCACCAGCAGGTCTTTCAACCCCAGCAGACCTGTGTCTGCCGGAAAGAGAGATCCAAGGTAGGCTTTAAATCTAGGATCGAGCACGGTGGCCAAAATGTAGTGCTCTGATTTCAACAGATTGACCACCCGTGAATCCTTGTTAAGCGAATTAAGGGCTGCATCCACAAGTCCCACATGCCTAGCGGAATCGCTCCATGTTAGCTCCTTCTTCAATGCCTCCAGCTTCTTCTGCAAAAGCCTGATGAGGGGAATGACCTGACTCAGGCTGGCAGTGTCTGAACTGACTTCACGTGTGGCAAGTTCAAAGGGCATCAGAACCTTGCACAACGTTGAAATCATTCTCCACTGCACTTGAGACAGGTGCATTCCATCTCCTATATCGTGCTCAATTGTATAGGCTTGAATGGCCTTTTGCTGCTCCTCCAACCTCTGAAGCATATAGAGGGTTGAATTCCACCTCGTTACCACTTCTTGCTTCAGATGATGGCAGGGCAGGTTCAGTAGTTTTTGGTGGTGCTCCAGTCTTCTGTACGTGGTGCCTGTACGCCGAAAGTGTCCCGCAATTTTTCTGGCCACCGACAGCATCTCTTGCACGCCCCTGTCGTTTTTTAAAAAATTCTGCACCACCAAATTCAAGGTATGTGCAAAACATGGGACGTGCTGGAATTTGCCCATATTTAATGCACACACAATATTGCTGGCGTTGTCCGATGCCACAAATCCACAGGAGAGTCCAATTGGGGTAAGCCATTCCGCGATGATCTTCCTCAGTTGCCGTAAGAGGTTTTCAGCTGTGTGCGTATTCTGGAAAGCGGTGATACAAAGCGTAGCCTGCCTAGGAAAGAGTTGGCGTTTGCGAGATGCTGCTACTGGTGCCGCCGCTGCTGTTCTTGCGGCGGGAGTCCATACATCTACCCAGTGGGCTGTCACAGTCATATAGTCCTGACCCTGCCCTGCTCCACTTGTCCACATGTCCGTGGTTAAGTGGACATTGGGTACAACTGCATTTTTTAGGACACTGGTGAGTCTTTTTCTGACGTCCGTGTACATTCTCGGTATCGCCTGCCTAGAGAAGTGGAACCTAGATGGTATTTGGTAACGGGGGCACACTGCCTCAATAAATTGTCTAGTTCCCTGTGAACTAACGGCGGATACCGGACGCACGTCTAACACCAACATAGTTGTCAAGGACTCAGTTATCCGCTTTGCAGTAGGATGACTGCTGTGATATTTCATCTTCCTCGCAAAGGACTGTTGAACAGTCAATTGCTTACTGGAAGTAGTACAAGTGGGCTTACGACTTCCCCTCTGGGATGACCATCGACTCCCAGCGGCAACAACAGCAGCGCCAGCAGCAGTAGGCGTTACACGCAAGGATGCATCGGAGGAATCCCAGGCAGGAGAGGACTCGTCAGACTTGCCAGTGACATGGCCTGCAGGACTATTGGCATTCCTGGGGAAGGAGGAAATTGACACTGAGGGAGTTGGTGGGGTGGTTTGCGTGAGCTTGGTTACAAGAGGAAGGGATTTACTGGTCAGTGGACTGCTTCCGCTGTCACCCAAAGTTTTTGAACTTGTCACTGACTTATTATGAATGCGCTGCAGGTGACGTATAAGGGAGGATGTTCCGAGGTGGTTAACGTCCTTACCCCTACTTATTACAGCTTGACAAAGGGAACACACGGCTTGACACCTGTTGTCCGCATTTCTGGTGAAATACCTCCACACCGAAGAGCTGATTTTTTTGGTATTTTCACCTGGCATGTCAACGGCCATATTCCTCCCACGGACAACAGGTGCTCCCCGGGTGCCTGACTTAAACAAACCACCTCACCATCAGAATCCTCCTGGTCAATTTCCTCCCCAGCGCCAGCAACACCCATATCCTCCTCATCCTGGTGTACTTCAACACTGACATCTTCAATCTGACTATCAGGAACTGGACTGCGGGTGCTCCTTCCAGCACTTGCAGGGGGCATGCAAATAGTGGAAGGCGCATGCTCTTCACGTCCAGTGTTGGGAAGGTCAGGCATCGCAAACGACACAATTGGACTCTCCTTGTGGATTTGGGATTTCAAAGAACGCACAGTTCTTTGCGGTGCTTTTGCCAGCTTGAGTCTTTTCAGTTTTCTAGCGAGAGGCTGAGTGCTTCCATCCTCATGTGAAGCTGAACCACTAGCCATGAACATAGGCCAGGGCCTCAGCCGTTCCTTGCCACTCCGTGTGGTAAATGGCATATTGGCAAGTTTACGCTTCTCCTCCGACAATTTTATTTTAGGTTTTGGAGTCCTTTTTTTTCTGATATTTGGTGTTTTGGATTTGACATGCTCTGTACTATGACATTGGGCATCGGCCTTGGCAGACGACGTTGCTGGCATTTCATCGTCTCGGCCATGACTAGTGGCAGCAGCTTCAGCACGAGGTGGAAGTGGATCTTGATCTTTCCCTAATTTTGGAACCTCAACTTTTTTGTTCTCCATATTTTATAGGCAGAACTAAAAGGCACCTCAGGTAAACAATGGAGATGGATGGATTGGATACTAGTATACAATTATGGACGGACTGCCACGGTTAGGTGGTATAAAAAAACCACGGTTAGGTGGTATATATTATAATAATAATACAATTATGGATGGACGGACTGCCTGCCGACTGCCGACACAGAGGTAGCCACAGCCGTGAACTACCGCACTGTACACTGGTTGATAAAGAGATAGTAGTATACTCGTAACAACTAGTATGACACTATGACGACGGTATAAAGAATGAAAAAAAAACCACGGTTAGGTGGTATATATTATAATAATAATACAATTATGGATGGACGGACTGCCTGCCGACTGCCGACACAGAGGTAGCCACAGCCGTGAACTACCGCACTGTACACTGGTTGATAAAGAGATAGTAGTATACTCGTAACAACTAGTATGACACTATGACGACGGTATAAAGAATGAAAAAAAAACCACGGTTAGGTGGTATATATTATAATAATAATACAATTATGGATGGACGGACTGCCTGCCGACTGCCGACACAGAGGTAGCCACAGCCGTGAACTACCGCACTGTACACTGGTTGATAAAGAGATAGTAGTATACTCGTAACAACTAGTATGACACTATGACGACGGTATAAAGAATGAAAAAAAAACCACGGTTAGGTGGTATATATTATAATAATAATACAATTATGGATGGACGGACTGCCTGCCGACTGCCGACACAGAGGTAGCCACAGCCGTGAACTACCGCACTGTACACTGGTTGATAAAGAGATAGTAGTATACTCGTAACAACTAGTATGACACTATGACGACGGTATAAAGAATGAAAAAAAAACCACGGTTAGGTGGTATATATTATAATAATAATACAATTATGGATGGACGGACTGCCTGCCGACTGCCGACACAGAGGTAGCCACAGCCGTGAACTACCGCACTGTACACTGGTTGATAAAGAGATAGTAGTATACTCGTAACAACTAGTATGACACTATGACGACGGTATAAAGAATGCAAAAAAAAACCACAGTTAGGTGGTATATATTATAATAATAATACAATTATGGATGGACGGACTGCCTGCCGACTGCCGACACAGAGGTAGCCACAGCCGTGAACTACCGCACTGTACACTGGTTGATAAAGAGATAGTAGTATACTCGTAACAACTAGTATGACACTATGACGACGGTATAAAGAATGAAAAAAAAACCACGGTTAGGTGGTATATATTATAATAATAATACAATTATGGATGGACGGACTGCCTGCCGACTGCCGACACAGAGGTAGCCACAGCCGTGAACTACCGCACTGTACACTGGTTGATAAAGAGATAGTAGTATACTCGTAACAACTAGTATGACACTATGACGACGGTATAAAGAATGAAAAAAAAACCACGGTTAGGTGGTATATATTATAATAATAATACAATTATGGATGGACGGACTGCCTGCCGACTGCCGACACAGAGGTAGCCACAGCCGTGAACTACCGCACTGTACACTGGTTGATAAAGAGATAGTAGTATACTCGTAACAACTAGTATGACACTATGACGACGGTATAAAGAATGCAAAAAAAACCACAGTTAGGTGGTATATATTATAATAATAATACAATTATGGATGGACGGACTGCCTGCCGACTGCCGACACAGAGGTAGCCACAGCCGTGAACTACCGCACTGTACACTGGTTGATAAAGAGATAGTAGTATACTCGTAACAACTAGTATGACACTATGACGGTATAAAGAATGAAAAAAAAACCACGGTTAGGTGGTATATATTATAATAATAATACAATTATGGATGGACGGACTGCCTGCCGACTGCCGACACAGAGGTAGCCACAGCCGTGAACTACCGCACTGTACACTGGTTGATAAAGAGATAGTAGTATACTCGTAACAATTAGGATGACACTATGACGGTATAAAGAATGAAAAAAAAACCACGGTTAGGTGGTAGGTATATAATAATAAATAATACAATTCTGGTCGGACGGACTGCCTGCCGTGTGCCGACACAGAGGTAGCCACAGCCGTGAACTACCGCACTGTACACTGGTTGATAAAGAGATAGTAGTATACTCGTAACAATTAGGATGACACTATGACGGTATAAAGAATGGAAAAAAAACCACGGTTAGGTGGTAGGTATATAATAATAAATAATACAATTCTGGTCGGACGGACTGCCTGCCGTGTGCCGACACAGAGGTAGCCACAGCCGTGAACTACCGCACTGTACACTGGTTGATAAAGAGATAGTAGTATACTCGTAACAATTAGGATGACACTATGACGGTATAAAGAATGAAAAAAAAACCACGGTTAGGTGGTAGGTATATAATAATAAATAATACAATTCTGGTCGGACGGACTGCCTGCCGTGTGCCGACACAGAGGTAGCCACAGCCGTGAACTACCGCACTGTACACTGGTTGATAAAGAGATAGTAGTATACTCGTAACAATTAGGATGACACTATGACGGTATAAAGAATGAAAAAAAAACCACGGTTAGGTGGTAGGTATATAATAATAAATAATACAATTCTGGTCGGACGGACTGCCTGCCGTGTGCCGACACAGAGGTAGCCACAGCCGTGAACTACCGCACTGTACACTGGTTGATAAAGAGATAGTAGTATACTCGTAACAATTAGGATGACACTATGACGGTATAAAGAATGAAAAAAAAACCACGGTTAGGTGGTAGGTATATAATAATAAATAATACAATTCTGGTCGGACGGACTGCCTGCCGTGTGCCGACACAGAGGTAGCCACAGCCGTGAACTACCGCACTGTACTGTGTCTGCTGCTAATATAGACTGGTTGATATTTAAAGAGATATTAGTAGTATACAACAATACTATACTGGTGGTCAGGCACTGGTCACCACTCCTGCAGCAAAAGTGTGCACTGTTAATTAATATAATTGTACTCCTGGCTCCTGCTAACAACCTGCAGTGCTCCCCAGTCTCCCCCACAATTAATTATAAGCTTTTAATTTATACATTGATGACTGTGCAGCACACTGGGCTGAGCTGAGTGCACACAGACTGAGTCACACTGTGTGACTGACTGTGCTGTGTATCGTTTTTTTTTTCAGGCAGAGAACGGATATAGCAGAGAGAAGTGAACGGATATATTATATTAAATAAAAGTTAACTAGCAACTGCACTGGTCACTGACTGTGGTAAACTAACTCTGTCTGCGACTCTGCACAATCTCTCTCTATCTAATCTATCTATCTCTATTCTAATGGAGAGGACGCCAGACACGTCCTCTCCCTATCAATCTCAATGCACGAGTGAAAATGGCGGCGACGCGCGGCTCCTTATATAGAATCCGAGTCTCGCGATAGAATCCGAGCCTCGCGAGAATCCGACAGCGTCATGATGACGTTCGGGCGCGCTCGGGTTAACCGAGCAAGGCGGGAAGATCCGAGTCGCTCGGACCCGTGGAAAAAAAAGTGAAGTTCGTGCGGGTTCGGATTCAAAGAAACCGAACCCGCTCATCTCTAGTATTATGTTGGGTGAGAAAAAACTGCCTGTAGTTTTTCCTGCATCTGAGGAATTAAATGAAGTGTGTGATGATGCGTGGGTTTCCCCCGATAAAAACTGTTAATTCCTAAAAAGTTATTAGCATCATACCCCTTCCCGCCAGAGGATAGGGCACGTTGGGAAACACCCCCTAGGGTGGATAAAGCGCTCACACTCTTGTCTAAACAGGTGGCACTACCGTCCCCGGATACGGCCGCCCTTAAGGAACCTGCTGACAGAAAGCAGGAAAATATCCTAAAATGTATATACACTCACACGGGTGTGATACTGCGACCAGCAATCGCCTCAGCCTGGATATGCAGTGCTGGGGTGGCTTGGTCGGATTCCCTGACTGACAATATTGATACCCTAGATAGGGACAGTATATTACAGACTATAGAGCATTTAAAAGATGCATTTCTATATATGCGTGATGCACAGAGGGATATTTGCCGACTGGCATCAAGAGTGAGTGCGCTGTCCATTTCTGCCAGAAGAGGGTTATGGACAAGACAGTGGTCAGGTGATGCTGATTCCAAAAGGCATATGGAAGTATCGCCTTATGAAAGGGAGGAGTTATTTGGAGTAGGTCTAACAGACCTGGTGGCCACGGCAACGGCTGGGAAATCCACATTTTTACCCCAGGTAGCCTCTCAACATAAGAAGACGCCGTATTATCAGGCGCAGTCCTTTAGGCCCCATAAGGGCAAGCGGGCAAAAGGCTCCTCATTTCTGCCCCATGGCAGAGGGAGAGGAAAAAGGCTGCAGCAAACAGCCAGTTCCCAGGAACAGAAGCCCTCTCCCGTTTCTGCCAAGTCCTCAGCATGACGCTGGGGCTTTACAAGCGGACTCAGGCACGGTGGGGGCCCGTCTCAAAAATTTCAGCGTGCAGTGGGATCACTCACAGGTGGACCCCTGGATCCTTCAGGTGGTATCTCAGGGGTACAAATTGGAATTCGAGACGTCTCCCCTTCGCCGTTTCCTAAAGTCTGCTTTACCGACGTCTCCCTCCGACAGGGAGGCGGTATTGGAAGCCATTCACAAGCTGTATTCCCAGCAGGTGATATTCAAGGTACCCCTCCTACAACAGGGAAAGGGGTTTATTCCACGCTGTTTGTGGTACCGAAGCCGGACGGCTCGGTGAGACCTATTTTAAATCTGAAATCCTTGAACACTTACATACAAAGGTTCAAATTCAAGATGGAGTCTCTCAGAGCGGTGATTGCGAACCTGGAAGAAGGGGATTATATGGTGTCTCTGGACATCAAGGATGCTTATCTCCATGTCCCAATTTACCCTTCTCACCAAGGGTACCTCAGGTTTGTGGTACAGAACTGTCACTATCAGTTTCAGACGCTGCCGTTTGGTTTGTCCACGGCACCCCGGGTCTTTACCAAAGTAATGGCCGAAATGATGATACTCCTTCGAAGGAAGGGAGTTTTAGTTATCCCTTACTTGGACGATCTCCTGATAAGGGCAAGATCCAGGGAACAGTTGGTAGTCGGGGTAGCACTATCTCAAGTAGTGTTGCGGCAGCACGGTTGGATTCTCAATATTCCAAAATCGCAGCTGATCCCGACGACACGTCTTCTATTCCTAGGGATGATCCTGGACACAGTCCAGAAAAAGGTGTTTCTCCCGGAGGAGAAAGCCAGGGAGTTATCCGAACTAGTCAGAAACCTCCTAAAACCAGGCCAAGTGTCAGTGCATCAGTGCACAAGGGTCCTGGGAAAAATGGTGGCTTCCTACGAAGCAATTCCATTCGGCAGATTCCACGCAAGAACTTTCCAGTGGGACCTGCTGGACAAATGGTCCGGATCGCATCTTCAGATGCATCAGCGGATAACCCTGTCACCAAAGACAAGGGTGTCTCTCCTGTGGTGGTTGCAGAGTGCTCATCTTCTAGAGGGCCGCAGATTCGGCATTCAGGACTGGGTCCTAGTGACCACGGATGCCAGCCTGCGAGGCTGGGGAGCAGTCACACAGGGAAGAAATTTCCAGGGCTTGTGGTCAAGCCTGGAGACATCACTTCACATAAATATTTTGGAGCCAAGGGCCATTTACAATGCCCTAAGCCAAGCAAGTCCTCTGCTTCAAGGTCAGCCGGTGCTGATCCAGTCGGACAACATCACGGCAGTCTCCCACGTAAACAGACAGGGCGGCACAAGAAGCAGGAGGGCAATGGCAGAAGCTGCAAGGATTTTTCGCTTGGCGGAAAATCATGTGATAGCATTGTCAGCAGTGTTCATTCCGGGAGTGGACAACTGGGAAGCAGACTTCCTCAGCAGGCACGACCTCCACCCGGGAGAGTGGGGACTTCACCCAGAAGTCTTCCACATGATTGTAAACCGTTGGGAAAAACCAAAGGTGGACATGATGGCGTCCCGCCTAAACAAAATAAATAAATAAATTGGACAGGTATTGCGCCAGGTCAAGGGACCCTCAGGCAATAGCTGTGGACGCTCTGGTAACACCGTGGGTGTACCAGTCAGTGTATGTGTTCCCTCCTCTTCCTCTCATACCAAAAGTACTGAGGATTATAAGACGGAGGGGAGTAAGAACTATACTCGTGGCTCTGGATTGGCCAAGAAGGACTTGGTACCCGGAACTTCAAGAGATGCTCACGGAGAACCCGTGGCCTCTACCTCTAAGAAGGGACCTGCTCCAGCAAGGACCCTGTCTATTCCAAGACTTACCGCGGCTGCGTTTGACGGCAGGGCGGTTGAACGCCGGATCCTGAAGGAAAAAGGCATTCTGGATGAAGTCATCCCTACCCTGATCAAAGCCAGGAAGGATGTAACCGCAAAGCATTCTCACCGCATTTGGCGAAAATATGTTGCGTGGTGCGAGGCCAGTAAGGCCCCGATGGAGGAATTTCAACTAGGTCGATTCCTGCATTTCCTGTAAACAACAGGAGTGTCTATGGGCCTAAAATTGGGGTCCATTAAGGTTCAAATTTCGGCCCTGTCAATTTTCTTCCAGAAAGAACTAGCTTCAGTTCCTGAAGTTCAGACGTTTGTAAAAGGGGTACTGCATATACAGCCTCCTTTTGTGCCTCCAGTGGCACCTTGGGATCTCAATGTAGTTTTGGGGTTCCTAAAGTCACATTGGTTTGAACCACTTGAATCTGTGGAGTTAAAATATCTCACATGGAAAGTGGTCATGTTGTTGGCCCTGGCCTCGGCCAGGCGCGTGTCAGAATTGGCGGCTTTATCCTGTAAAAGCCCTTATCTGATCTTCCATTCAGACAGGGCGGAATTGAGGACTCGTCCTCATTTTCTCCCTAAGGTGTTTTCAGTGTTTCATCTGAGCCAACCTATTGTGGTACCTGCGGCTACTAGTGACTTGGAGGACTCCAAGTTGTTGGACGTAGTCAGGGCCCTGAAAAAATATGTTTCCAGGACGGCTGGAGTCAGAAAATCTGACTCGCTGTTTATCCTGTATGCACCCAACAAGCTGGGTGCTCCTGCTTCTAAGCAGACTATTGCTCGTTGGATTTGTAATACAATTCAGCTTGCACATTCTGTGGCAGGCCTGCCACAGCCAAAATCTGTAAAAGCCCATTCCACAAGGAAGGTGGGCTCAGCTTGGGCGGCTGCCCGAGGGGTCTCGGCTTTACAACTTTGCCGAGCAGCTACTTGGTCAGGGGCAAACACGTTTGCTAAATTCTACAAAATTGGATACCCTGGCTGAGGAGGACCTGGAGTTCTCTCATTCGGTGCTGCAGAGTCATCCGCACTCTCCCGCCCGTTTGGGAGCTTTGGTATAATCCCCATGGTCCTTACGGAGTTCCCAGCATCCACTAGGACGTCAGAGAAAATAAGAATTTACTTACCGATAATTCTATTTCTCGTAGTCCGTAGTGGATGCTGGGCGCCCATCCCAAGTGCGGATTGTCTGCAATACTTGTACATAGTTATTGTTAACTGAATCGGGTTATTGTTGTTGTGAGCCATCTATCCAGAGGCTCCTCTGTTATCATGCTGTTAACTGGGTTCAGATCACAAGTTGTACGGTGTGATTGGTGTGGCTGGTATGAGTCTTACCCGGGATTCATAAATCCTTCCTTATTGTGTACGCTCGTCCGGGCACAGTATCCTAACTGAGGCTTGGAGGAGGGTCATATGGGGAGGAGCCAGTGCACACCAGGTAGTCCTAAAGCTTTACTTTTGTGCCCAGTCTCCTGCGGAGCCGCTATTCCCCATGGTCCTTACGGAGTTCCCAGCATCCACTACGGACTACGAGAAATAGAATTATCGGTAAGTAAATTCTTATTATTTGTGACAAAGAAAACAGATTGTTTAACAACCTAAAAGTCAGCTGTTAGCTAGGTGGATAGAGAGTGATCTTACGTACCTAAAATGGCCACTGCTCCGCCCCCTTCCCCAGCGATGTACATGGACAAAATGGTGATCACACCATGCGGCCAGAAAACACAAACACACTATCATTTATCACAAATAAATCAATAGGCCTCAGCATGCTAACACAGCTATATCATACCTATGCACCAACTTTTAAATGCTCTTTAAATTTACGTAACAGATAAACAATCCAATCTGAATCAAACACAATATGACTTATTGAACCTCGTTTAGCAACAATAAAAATACGCTGTAGCACGTCTAATATTGTGCGTTTTTGTCACACTCACACAACAAAGAAATATATTGTCCCTAGGTTCATATCAGCGCCTTACTGATAACACAAAAAAAGACATGCGGTTCAGCAGCATCTAAATGCGTCCATCTTTAGCTGGTAGACCACTGCGTGTCTGTACTGCGCATCATTAAGTACATGATATCGCGGATGGACTGTAAATTTCAGATAATTTCTAAATAAACATTTCAAATGCCAGCGTTAATATGCTGCGGACGCATGGCGCATCTTATTACAATATAAGATAAAAGTGAGCTGTACATCGCAAACACTACATCCCTCAAGAGAAAACAAGTACTCGCACACACAGTAGGTTGAGGTCCAATGCTCAGAGATGTATATATTTGATATTAAAAGGGTATGCATACAATATAACATATGTACAGTATACCATTCAGTTATAATATGTATATGTATAGTTACAGAGTTACAATTACATAAGAAGTAGTTGTAGATACATAAGGATCCGTTACAGCCAGCATACTTCACCCTATTTGCTCAATGCACAGTCCTCTCCATCTTTGAATCTGCACCAACAGCAATGAAAACACAGCTTCCGGGGTGAGGGGAAATACCTATATACTGTGTATTGGGGGAGGTACATGCCTGGGACTGAGTCTTCTGTTATTGGTCCAGGGGAGGGAGATCTCTTGTTCATGATGTGTTATTGGTCAGTTCATATGCAAGCAACGTCCAATTTGATGATGTAATTATAGGTGTTAGCCACTGGTTTCTTTCTGCACACATGCTGTCTTTCAGGAGATTCTTTTGTTCACTTTAGAATGTGGCTTCATATTCATACATTTAATCATAACTAATCATTGCAATGTGCTACAATCTAACCATAGCTATCAAATGAACACACGTTTTCCTGATGATTTTGACACCAAGCATGACATGTTTAACTTGTTCCATTCCAATAATACATATGTATATGTTGTTATAACTCTCTTATATAAATACATTATAATGTCTGGTGCTTGACATGTTTTATCTATGTGTAATATATGTGTTGTATGAAATATGCGTCTGTGGCGTTTCTCAGTGATTGCGCCTTTTACGTATATACACCCGCCACGCTGCAACACGCACGCCATGCGACTGTATGCGTGATGTATGGTAATGAAGCATGGTGCATCCATACACGTCATTTGCGTCCTTACGCTACCACAGAGAAGCGCCAATCTGTGTGTAGTTTGTATTGTCTACTTTTACCAACTTCAACACCACCACCCCCAAAAATGTTGGCATAGCCACCACCCCCTAGATTTAGCCCTTGCCACCACCAAGGGAGTGTTAGGATGGGTGATTAGGGTAGTTAACCCACAAACCTGTCGGTATTCAATAATCGGGATGCCATGGTTGGTCATTTGACCTCCGGCATCCTGGATGCCGGCATACTGTATAACACCTGTTCTGACGCACAAGTTCCTGACACCAACCTCCTCCCCTTTAGAAAATACTAATTTTATGCTGCAAGGAGACCGGATGCCCAGAGCGGTATCCGGATGATAGACATTGTCTAGTTAGACAGTCAATAGATAGACACCATATGTTAGACAGACATTAGGACGACAGGGTCAAAAGATCGACATAAAAAAGGTAGACAGTATAAAAGGTATACAGGGTCAAAAGGTCCACGTGAAAATGGTTGACATGAAAAGGGTAAGCAGTTTTTTTTTGCATGTTTTTGGACTTTTTCATACCTTCTCTATCCATCTCGGCACAGAGTTGGCTATAATCCTTGTGGTGAGCGCAGCAAGCCACCGAGCCTGAAGTGTGCCAAGGGAATGTCTTTCTACAATTAGGGAGCCAAGATCACAAAACTATCCACACAAACCCCATAAATGCAAAAAAACAGTTTCTACCTTTTTTAAGTTGACCATTTTCATGTCGACCTTTTGAACTTGTCTACCTTTTGACTGTCTAACATGTGTCTTATCTATTGAATGTCTAACTAGACACTATTATACCACACCCCCAGAGCAATGGGAGTATATAACAGGTATATCAGAGAGGTATGTGCTAGAGAGAGAGAGATAAAAGCTCAGTCACACACCATCAGGACACATCACCAGTGAGGGGTAAGGACTGTCCTATATGTGGTGTCCCTGGTGCTCCAGGTGGTGTCCCCAGTATCTCTATATATCTGTGTATGTAATACCTATTATATGCTGCAGGGGGCAGGTGCCCAGAGCAATGGGATGATATAACAGGTATATCAGAGAGGTATGTGCTAGAGAGAGATAAAAGCTCAGTCACACACCATCAGGACACATCACCAGTGAGGGGTAAGGACTGTCCTATATGTGGTGTCCCTGGTGCTCCTGATGGTGTCCCCAGTATGTGTATATATCTGTGTATGTAATACCTATTATATGCTGCAGGGGGCAGGTGCCCAGAGCAATGGGAGGATATAACAGGTATATCAGAGAGGTAAGTGCTAGAGAGAGAGATAAAAGCTCAGTCACATACCATCAGGACACATCACCAGTGAGGGGTAAGGACTGTCCTATATGTGGTGTCCCTGGTGTTCCTGATGGTGTCCCCAGTATGTGTATATATCTGTGTATGTAATACCTATTATATACTGCAGGGGGCAGGTGTCCAGAGCAATGGGAGGATATAACAGGTATATCAGAGAGGTATGTGCTAGAGAGAGATAAAAGCGCAGTCATACACCATCAGGACACATCACCAGTGAGAGGTAAGGACTGTCCTATATGTGGTGTCCCTGGTGTTCCTGATGGTGTCCCCAGTATGTGTATATATCTGTGTATGTAATACCTATTATATACTGCAGGGGGCAGGTGTCCAGAGCAATGATATAACAGGTATATCAGAGAGGTATGTGCTAGAGAGAGATAAAAGCGCAGTCATACACCATCAGGACACATCACCAGTGAGAGGTAAGGACTGTCCTATATGTGGTGTCCCTGGTGCTCCTGATGGTGTCCCCACTATGTGTATATATCTGTATATGTAAATAACTTATTCTCTCCTGTGCTTAGAGGATGATGATGGTGTACAGCTGGATCCATTCAGGATCCTGGCAGTCGAAATGCCAATGTCAGAATCCTGACACTGCTCAGAATGCAGGCATCGGCATCCTGACAAGGTTCACAGGCCCTGTGCCGGGATCCTGATCCAGCGTATGCCAGAAGGTTTAGGAGCACTCGGGGATGGTTAGGGTTAGGCTGCAGGAAGGGAGGGTTAGGTTTAAGCACCACCGGGGAGGGTTAGACTTTAGTTTGGGATGCATTGGGGAAAGGTAAGTATACTTACCTTTCCATTTTTGGGATTCCCACCATTGGGATTTTGCAATCAGTCTTCTGACTGCTGGCATCCCCACTGCCGTCAACCCCACCTCTGGCATTCCATACCCAACGATATATAGATCTATATATTTGAAAGTTATTATTGTGCTGTATGTAATAATATATCTATACATGCTTACAGTGTAATTGTGTAGTTGTATTGTTCTGATTTTCCATGTATGAAATGCCAGAGGAACATCTTCTTTCCAGTTTCAGGATTTGAGAGACTGAATGTCATGTGCTAATTAGGCGAAGTGTCATTAAAATCTGCTATTTATTATTCAATATATCTGTGTTTCAGTTTAAATGAGTAGACTGATATACCTAACACATACATTTCATACCCAACCAATTTCACATAACCAATTTTTAGTTTTTATTGTTTTACTTGTCATGTTCTTTAAAAAAGAAAAAACACACTCCACAAACTAACATCATGTGTGGACTAAATGCTAGGCAGCAATTGGATCACTTCCACCACAAAGCTTTCACATTTGAGGTGAAACGCGTCAGCTTGGTGTGTTACTGACCTGAAGTTACAAATAGCTTACACTGGGGGTCATTCCGACCCGTTCGCACGCAGCAGTTTGTCGCTGCGGTGCAAACGGGTCCGGAAATGCGCATGCGCGGCGGCCGTAGTGCGAGTGCGCGACGTTGCCCGGCGACAGGGGTCGCCGGGTTACATTGCCTCCTATGAAGGAAGCGGTCGCAGAGCCGACCGCAAAGAAGATTGAAAGAAAGAAGGCGTACCTGGGCGGATCTGGACTGCTGAAGACCGTTTTCGGGGAGTGGAGAAGAAAACGCAGGCGTGTCCAGCAGAATGGAGGGTGGATGTCGGACATCAAAGCTGGCCCCAGCATCGCAGAGATCGTCGCCCTACTTAGCTAAAATACACCCCCCCATAGTCGTGTACTAGTTGATCGCAGCAGCAGCAAAAAGTTGCTGGTTGCGATCAATTCGCAATGACCACCACTGTCTCCCTGATGGATCGGTGAAGAATGTGGTATATCTATCTCTTGAGACAAGGCACACCTAAGTTGACAGTGCATACAGTAGAAGTGGTCATTTTATTCACCTGGACTTTGCAGAATAAGGATGTCCAGATAAATCTCTGTGAGACTGTAAGCTCAGTGGTCAAGCTACATTTTTTTCAGTTGAGTTAAAATAGTCTTCTCATTTTTAAGAAGTATACTTCTCCAAAGAGTAGTGAAAATATATAGTGAAAAGAAGATGTACAGTGGAAGCGGGATGTAGTCAGGTGACCAACAGTCAGCATACTGATGCCGTGAACCCGACCGCCAGAATGCCGGCAGGGGGCCTAGGGCTATTCCTACTCATGGGTGTTGATGACACCCATAGAGTTAGAATATAATCTGTGGCGAGAGGGACGTGGCTTGGACGCAGACCGGAGGAGCTGGGTCTCTGTGGAGCTCCGTGTTAAGGGACACTCATTCAGCCGATCCAGCGCACCCACACGGTCTTACCTGCCTCACTATGACCGGTGAACCCCCAGCCGCCGCTGAAGCCCTTTGGAGAGTGACGGGGACGCCCGCCATGGAGTGCCAGTCCGCAACCTGGAGTTTGGTGCTGTCACACCCGTGATCCCCTGGCTACTTGCTTAACTGCTCTGGGAGTAGCTGGTCTCTCCCAGACTGCAGGGACCAGGTGCCTCCAGACTCCCAGGACTGGGAGGACATATGATACGGCGGCAATTACCTGCATCTCAGCCTGCCAAAGGTACTGCACAGCACTGCAGGCGCCATCTTGCCTGAGCCCCTGTATATTCTCACTGCAGCTATTAAACATACTGACATCTGCTGCTTCTCATACTGCATTACCAGCATACTGTAGCATGTAGGATGGAAGCCAGGGTTGCTGTCATGTAACCTGCTGCATGGATTCCTAGCCTCCCTTATCCCACAATTGCTTTTATAACTTCCTATTCTCTTTGGATATATAACAGCATGCAAATACCTGCGGCTACTTTGCTTTTTTCATATCTTCTACATCTAGCCTGATATATTTATATTTTCTAAACATTTTCCACCCTCAATTTTGGTTCAATATTGGTGGATTATTTGCAGATTGCTTATATATCATTTCAACTGTGACTTTCTATTTTACTGAATCTGCTATGGAAAAATTTGTGACACCCGCCACACCGGTGAGACCTGTAAGAGGCAAACAAGGCAAAAAGGGAGAAAATGCTACTGTTTCAGATGCATCTGACTCGGAACAAGGGGGTGGCCCTGTTTCCTCTCAATTATCTCACGTTTGTACCTCCTTAAGTTATGACGATGTGGTTAGAGTGATAACTGCTACTGTATCGCCTCTCCTTGATAAACAAGCTGCGAAATTTGCTGATGCTATTAAAACCACTTAACTGACGATTTTTCCCTTCAAAAGCATTAACATTGTTTTTTAAAATGTAAAAAGTTAATAAAGTTGAAAAAGTATTTTTTTTTAATATTTAAACATTATATTATGCACGTCTGCAGAATGGACCTCCTCATCATAAAAGGGTAGGACGCACAGTTGCATGAAATCTGACCATGCCAGTTAAGTGACAAAAAAGAAAATTGATACAATACCAGAATTGCGCAGTGAAACAGAAAAAGCTGCCCAGACACACTGTTCAGTGGGGGGGGGGGGGGGGGGGGAAACACCAATTCCCAATGTATATGGAGAGAAAAGAATGGTGAACAGAGTGCCACTGGCGCTGGATCCGTATGGATGTATACGGGTCCCAAATGACGGGATCCTGTACCCCTATATTAGGATTTAGTCCTTAGGGTGGTGAACAGTAACTCAGTAACCATTGATGTAAAATCTCATGTGAACATTTATTAATAAAACATTTATAATTAAAAAAATACAATACGTGAACAATGAAAGTGCAAGGTGACCATGGGTATTCCAAAAAAGGTGACTTGTGCTTCTTTTTCTTTTAAAACCCACAAAATTGCTCTCACCCTCTTACTGTGGTGCGGTGGGCTAGCTTATGAATAAGCTGGTGTGGTCCTAGGCTGAATTAGCCAAGCACCACCGCAGAAGGATTGTCAGCAAGAATTCACTTCCAGTTCATCTGTATGTCTCCTCAGTCCAAAGCAACGCGTTTCGGTTCCTCAGAACCTTTCTCAAGAATTGGATGAGGAATGCATATCCTGTAGTGTCTTTTATACCTGGTTAATGAGCTACTCAATTGATTAATCAGTTATGATGTCACTTCCTGTCTCTGAAACAGGAAGTGACGTGTGTGCGTTCCAGTGCCGTTTTTTCATAAGTTCTTTCTCTTAAAACACTTTTCTCTACTCTTATATAGTATGCCACCTCCCTATTTGACATACCCACTTCGCAGTGTTTGTAAAAATGTCCAGATAGGCCAAAGTTTCTTCGCGCCTACGCTTCCGTTTGCGCTAACCGGAAGTCACGTAGGCGCTGACTCGCATCCGCTTCCTGTCATGGTTAGGCTGCGTGTATCTCCTCCCTCCGGAAGTGGTAGTATTGCGGTCCATACATGCGTTCCATACGGAGCCACAAGGATCCATTATAGAGAAGCCTCTTCAGCCATCTTGTTTCAGGGATAAAGTGCTGGCGTGCATTTACTGGGAGCGGCCGGGAACACCCACTCGTTACCCTTCTTAGTGGTACTTTGTATTCCCAGCCAGTCCATCCCTTTTACCCGAGTGGGGTCCCGTACCAGCTTTGTTGGTTCCACATTAGGATACATATGGAGAAGGTGTTGTGGAATAAAAAAGGATAAACAAGAAAGAAAGGAGAATATGAATTATAACCATGACAAAATGGACCTATAATAAAAAAAAAATTTTATTTTTATAAAGGACATATAATAAATCAATGACAGCAAATCATGTTAAAGTATCAGTGGACAATTAATAACACAGTAAATATAAAATGACTCCTGGGGCATTCACCTCGCCAAAGAATATATATTAATCTAAAAACCACTTTAATTCGAAGTCCACATTGTGCCCCCTGGGTTTCAAAGTATCTAAATTAAAAATCCACTTAATTTCACATTGTGCAAGTCGCTTTTCCAAATTTTTATTTTTCCAATTTGGTTTGATTTGCTGTAGTCCTAAAAATCGTTTTAGATGTCCTTCACATTTATTATGTGTGGTCCTGAAAAGGTCAGATAGGGGATGGGTTTCCAACCCTTTGCGAATATTGTATATATGCTCCGCAGCTCGAGTTTTCAGAGGGCGCGAGGTCTTTCCTACATATATCAATCCGCATTTACATTCCAGTAAATATACAATATTCCGGGAATGGCAGGTCACAAAGTCATTAATCCTATATTTTGAACCATTCACTTCGAATTTAGTGATTTTGCGTGGTATGTCCTTTTTACTAGTAGTGCGGCACATCAGACACTCTCCACATCTGTGGAAGCCCTTGTTACAGCTTCTGACCCCTGTATTCTCCGTAAGGCTACTCTGGACCAAATGGTCCTTCAAACATTTGGCTTTTTTGTAGATAAACACCGGTTTGGGTGGTAAATGGTCCCCAAGTACCGGGTCATCTTTCAATATGCGCCATTTGTTCCTTAACCAGTTAAGTGGTTAAAGACATAAAATCCCATCTAGACTCTATACTGACTTGCAGGTCATAGAAAACCAACATAAATTAGAGAACACATGATCAAGCCCTCTGTGAGATATAGCAACAACTTGACGATGAAAGGAAACCAACTCTCCAATAAGGTAGATGATTTGGAGAATCGTTCAATCCGAAAAAATTTGAGACTCATGGGTCTCCCAGAAATTAAGGGGCCTGACCTTTATAAATTTCTGTCTACTGATATTCAGAGAATGTTGGACCTCTACAACACATTAATAGATTTTGCGGTTGAATGGGCTCACTGACTTGGCCCTGTCAGAGATACTATACGCCCCAGGGTGGTTCTCTTTATATGCCTCAATTTCACCCACAAAACCTTGATATGGACTGCTGCACGTAAACTTAATTCTTTGGACTGGGGAGACAACCGCTTGCTCCTTTTTCAAGACTACTCCACTGAGGTGTCCAAAGCTCGTAAGGAGATGTCCCCAATTTGCTCCCGCCTAGTTCAACTACAATGCAAATTTGCTCTTCTTTTTCCTGCAAGACTATGTATCTTTTCGGGTTCAGACTTCAGGGACTTTAAGGATTTCCTGGAGCCAACAGATGCAATGGATTACTTGTATGAGGAGACGATCTCCGTTTCCCCTGAGTCTATCTGATGTTGAGTCTCTGCCTGACTCTACCGCCTTGAGGAACTTCTGATATTTGCATGTTCTTGGTTTACTGACCCAAAGGTATATACCTGGAACACCTCCTTGGAATTCGACTCAACGTTAATATTTTTATACTATTGTTATTTCTTTATTGCAGTTATTTTCAGGATGATGCTCATTGTATGCTAGTTAAGACATGCGTCTTCTGTGATTTTTGGAAAATGTATTTTGTTTACTGATTTGGAGGCTGGGATTACGTTACCTGGCTTGGAATCTGAGAGATTCCATCTTTTTTGTTATGTGGTACTCTGTTACCGTTTTGGTTCTGTTTTATAGTTTGTTTTTGTTCTATTCTTACTGGCATGGGATTATTTTATGGCAGTGCATTTCCTCCTTCTTCTTTCTTTCCTCTTCTGACCCTCTTATGTTTCCCTCCCTCTCCCCTTTAAATATTTGATAGACTATGTTATGAGTGGCATTTGATTTTTCTGATTGATTTAGATTGCTTCTGGACAATGTTTCTTGTAGCGGTTATTTGGGTTCTGATCTCTACAAGTTCACTTCAATCTTTCTTTAGTAATGAATGATATTAAAATATGCTCTTGGAATGTGCAAGGCATCCATTCCCCAGCTAAACAATGCAAGCTTCTTTCTTATTTAAACCTCAATAAAATAGATATTGCCTTATTACAAGAGACACATTTAACTGAGGTAGAACACCAAAAACTAGCTATGCTGGGATTTGAAGTGGCGGCGTCTGCCTCCTATAACTCAAAGTCCAGGGGTGTTGCCATCCTAGTTCGGAAAGGTGTGTCCTTCAATAGCTCTTTGCTGAGTTCAGACCCGAACGGCCGCTATGTGTTGCTAAAAGCTGAAATTCACGTTATGCATTATATTTTCTGTAATTTATATGCACCCACATCATATGATAGGAATTTTTTTTACCAATATTGTTAACTTGTTAAACTCTTATTTGGAGTCGCCTATAATACTTGGAGGCGATTTAAATATGGTTATAGACTCTTTTATGGATAGACAATCTCATGCTTCCTATATTTCCCCGACCCGTAAATTTGGTTTCTCCTACCTGATGCGTAAATTACACTTGGTAGATATTTGGAGGGTACAGCATCCTCTTGATAAGGAGTTTACTTATTACTCAGTTCCACATGAAATGATAGATTACCTGTTGCCAGCCTCGGAGCTGGCGGCTAGAATAACAACTTCAGATATAGAAACCCTGGGATTGACGGACCACGCTATTATTTGGTTTACTTTATCCCCTTTGACTCCCTCAGGTGGGTATAGATTTTGGCGCTTTCCTTCCTCCCTAGCATCTTCTACCTCATTTAAAGATATGCTCCAGGCTTCCTTGAACGACTATGCGGCTGTAAACTTGGAACATATCTCTGACCTGGCTCTGTATTGGCAATCTGCCAAGGCAGTTCTCCGTGCCAGATTCTATCTTATACCTCCTACCATAAAAAAACATAGACAATCCTTGATTATAGAGGCCCAATTGGCTCTAACGCAGGCTTATCGTAATTTGAGGCAAGATCAATCCACCGTACATAGATCACAATATGCCGAATCCAAATAAATGTTTGATAATTGAATGCAGCAAGCTGCAGATACTAGAATTCGATCTAATAGATTTTTGTTTCATAAATATGGCAACAAAAATAGTACACTTCTCTCTAACTTTCTGCGAAGCGAAAGGAATAGCTCTATTATTTTAGCTCTGAAGGGTTCTGATGGGGTGACACACACAAAGGTACAATCTATTATCTCAATTTTGCATTCTTTTTATTCGGATTTATATAACCAAGGCCCTATTGATACTGATAATAAAACTCTCTTCTGGAGTAAAATTTCTCTCCCTAAATTGACAGAATTACAGTCTGCGGCGTTGATTAACCCAATAACAGAGGACGAGGTACTTTCAGATCTAGAAAGGGCTTAAACTTGGTAAATCTCCAGGCCCGGATGAATACACTGGAGAATTCTACAGAATCCTTCGATCATCCCTTCCCCTCACTAAGCTTTTTAATTCTTTCCTTACAGATAATACTCTCCCTTCTTATTTTAATGATGCTATTATTAAAGTTTTACCAAAACCGGGCAGGGATCCCACCCTCCCACCTTCCCTGGTTCATATCGCCCCATTTCATTATTGAATGTACAATACAAACTCTTTACTAAAATAATTGCGGAGCGACTTAAACGGGTGATCCCTAACCTGGTGCACCAAGACCAGACGGGTTTTGTTTGGGGCCGTAATGCGGTTACTAACATCCGGAAAGTCTTAATGGTCCTCCAACATCTAGATGATATCCATATTGATGATCTTCGTATATTATTATCGCTTGACGCCGAGAAAGCGTTTGACCTCATGGTTTGGGACCACCTCTATGAGACCCTCTGTAATTTTGCTTTCCACCCCCAAATGCTTTCGTTAATTCAGATGCTCAATTCTGAATCCTCCTCTAAGGTACCCATAACTGTTAACTGAGGTACCCAACAGGGATGCCCCATTTTGCCCCTCCTGTTTGCACTTGCTCTGGAGCCCCTAGCTGTAGCTTTACGAATGAATCCCCGTTTTACGGGGATAAAATTAGGTAGAGAAGATGTTAAATTATCCCTGTTCGCAGATTATATGTTATTGTTTGTGTCACAACCTTCTGTTTCTGTTCCAGCTATTATGTGTGAGATCTCAACTTTCAGCTCTTTTACAGGTTATAGGGGGAATATGGTGAAGTCAGAAATACTCCCTTTGTCCAGACCGAACCTTCTATCCTCTTGCTCATCCCTTTCCCCATTTCATGTGGTTTCATCACAACTGAAATATTTAGGCATTTTCATAACCCCTAACGTCCGGGATATTTACTCAGCCAATTTTACCCCGATAATCACACGCATAGCCCAAATTGTTACCAATTGGATGTCTTTACCCTTATCCTTGATTGGAAGGGTAGCTGTAATAAAGAGTGTGTTATTCCCTAAATTATCTTTCCTACTTCAAATGCTGCCTTTATTTTTAACTAATTCGGATCAAAATAAATGTACATCTATGTTTCAAAAATTTATATGGCAAAATAAGAAACCAAGGATAGCTAGGGCTAGATTACTCCTACCCAAAGAGAAAGGCGGGCTGGGTCTTCCTGATATCTTTACTTTCTCCCGCGCAGCCGCATTTAGATACATATCTGATTGGTGTTTAAACCGCTCCCAATTTTCTAATTTATCCTTAGAGGAGGCTCTGTTCTCCCCTTACTCCCCAATAGCACTGTTACATTTACCAAAAAACAAACGGCCTGAGGGAGCCAACCATAATATCCTTTTGCGAGATACCTATAGAGCGTGGTCCGCCATCCATAAACGTTTAGGAATGAACCCATTTCTAACCAAATATATTCCTCTTTGGGGGAATCCTGATTTTCCACCTTCCCTAATGATGCCATATCTCCTTTCCTGGAGATCCAAAGGTATAGTTTTGATTCGAAATGTTTTTGATCGGGGGAAACTGTTTTTCGTTTCAACAACTAAAAGATATGTATGGTATCCCAAACTCTCAATTTTTATTGTTTTTACAAGTAAGACATTATGTAAATAGTAAGAAGATTGCTGGCACCTATGACTCCTTTATGGATCCTTCTAACCCGTCTGCATTCTCCTCTCTCTTCACTCTAATCTCCCAAAGCTCGTTTAAGATACGATATTTGTATACTGATTTACTGATTTATTCATTTTCTCATATGTCTTGGCGATCGGTTTGGGAGACGTGGTCCAGAGATTTCCCAGATTTTATTTCTCCTGAGCGTATTGTTGTTTGTTTATAAATGACTGGGTTCCGCGCAATTACAGGAAATGTATTTCAAGTTTCTCAATAGAGCATATATCTCCCAGGCACAGAGGAGTCATGTGACCCCTGATATTCTTAGTACTTGTCCAAAATGCTCTGCCTCTGTTGCTAACTTTTTACATAATTTATGGTATTGTAAGGTAAAACGGTTTTGGAACAAAATTCATAACTTTATACGACAGGTTACTACAGTCAGACTACCTTTCGCTTGGGATCTGTTCTTACTAACTGATATTTCTAGATGGGTACCCTCCCTTTTATGAAAATTTACTCTCCCCTTCTTAACTGTGTTGGTAACATTAGCCAAAAAACTCATACTCTCCTTCTGGATCTCAAAATCAGTACCCACAATAGCATTACTACAGACTGACCTTATAACCTTTTTATATTTTGATTGAAAAGCGATCTTGACTGATATAGAGAAAGGAGTTAACATGTTTTATAAAAATGGAACCTTTATTTAGAATTCTTGCCACAAGATATACATGACAACATTATGCGGATCTTTGATAATACATCCTGGGCACTCAAATGAAGATTGACATAGATTTTGATAGATTTGGACTGCTGCCTACATTTGCATTTATCTTTTTACAGTGTCCACTGGAAATGCCTTGAATACTTCATATGTTTATAACAGAAGACAACTCTGATATTCAATAAAATATAGCCACTGCACTACAATAGCCCCCCCTCCCCTTATGTCTTGTTTGTCGTCTTCTTTACTATCTTCTTCTTTTTTCTTCCTTTTCTTTATCTTTCTTCATCATTCTGTTATAAAATAAAAAAGGGTATCCGATTGAGATTATTAGTATGTTTCAGAATGCTATACTACCCATCTTAATGTTCAGGAAACATAAAATTCAGATCTTGTTCTTATTCTGCTGACTTATAGCTCAACCGATTTACTACATGTATAAGGCTTTGATATATTGTACTCTTTTATTCTGTATTTTTGTATTATTATGTGTACTTCTTGATGCTTTCCTTGTATTTTCCTATGTTTACGGTATGCATATTCTACTTCTTGCATATGGATATACCAATAAAATTGTTTAAAAAAAAAGAATCTGGTGAGCCACCAAGCCCACGACATGGCAAACGCAGTAAGCCAGCAAGGGGCTTCGTTGTGCTCACCTCCTGCTGGCATCCTTGTGGCCGGGATCTCAGCATCGGTATGCTGACCGCTGGTCACCCGACCCCAACCTGTTGAAGCACACACTGACTCTGTACTTGTATGCAGGTGCATAGCCTGAAATTTGTGGGCTCCATAGCAACATTTTGAAGGGGCCCCTGTCTGAATGCTTCTTGAGAGATATGTCTCTGCAGCATTTGTTAATTGTATGCTCCACAGTAGCGCCCAAGTTCGTTTTCTGAGCCATAGTAGTACCTTAAATAATATGCCCCATAGTAGTGCCCTATTTCACATTTTTCATATTGTAGGTCTGCCAGCACACATTATGCAATACAGTACCCCTAATTCATGTTATGACACAGTGTCCCCAGCTATTTAGGTACACAGTAGGGCCTCCACTTCATATTGTGCCACATTGTTATGCCCCGGTGTATATTATCTAACTGCACCTATGGAAGTTACACCCTTGGCACTATGGTTTATTTTGTCAAGATGATCGCAGACCATATTATGCAGTTAGTGCTCAAACAAGATATTGGCAATGGTCCCAGCGCCTCACAGACGCTCCTAAACAGCCCTAACAATAACAGAGACCTTCTCTCTAGTCCAGGGGTGGGCAATTATTTCAGCTGAGGGGCCACTTCACGTTTCCTGTCAGTATCCGAGGGCCACAAACAAAATAGCAGCTCCCCCCACTTGCCAAAAATATAGGGACATGGCTTCATGCGGAAGGGGTGTGGGCAAAAAATAATACAGATTCATATCAGGCTGCACAATAGTCTCCATTATTCAAATTGCGCCACACAGCGCCACTTACACACATTACACCAGATAGAGCCCCTTTTACACACATTACGGCAGGTAGAGCCCCCTTTTACACATTAACATTTTATTTAGTATAATTATTGCACAGCAAGCAAATTATCCAGTGTCTTATAGCCCCTGGGGAAAGGTGTGACACAGTGACAGAACACGGGGGTGTGACACAGTGACAGAACATGGTGGAGGTGACATAGTGACAGAACACGGGGGGGGGGGAGGTGACACAGTGACAGAACATGGTGGGGGTGACACAGTGACAAAACATGGAGGGTGACACCAGTGCGACCGGCACTCGGGTGCCCCCCTTGGACGGGGTGACACCAAAGTGCCAGCTCTTCTGCTATGACAGGAGCCGAGTGCTGCCGTGAGATAATCTCCTGCAGCACTCGGCTCCTGTCACAGATAAGAGCTGGCACACACACAGTCAGTCCAGTCTCCGGGGTCAGCCACCAGGCCACACCCCTTCTAAATTAGGTCAGACCCCCTTTTCGGGCACCACACGGCCTGAGCGGGGGGTGTAATAGTACAGAGTGCGCTCTGGGTGTCACCACACCCGGTGATGCATCTGGGCGACACGGTGACAGAACACGGTGGGGACACGGTGGGGTTGACAGTGACAGAACACGGCGGGGGTGACGCAATGACAGAACACGGGGGGGTGACGCAGTGACAGAACACGGGGGGGTGACACAGTGACAGAACACGGGGGGGTGACAGTGACAGAACACGGTGGGTGTGACACAGTGATAGAACACGGAGTGGTGGGGGGGACAGTGACAGAACACGGGGGTGTGACACTGTGACAGAACACGGGGATGACACGGTGACAGAACATGGGGGGTGACACGTGACAGAGCACAGGGGTGACATGGTGACAGAACACATGAGGGGATGGTACAGCGAGAGCTACAGTTCTCTCCCCGCAACCTAAAAAAAGTCTGACACCACTGCCCGCACTCACAAATACACACACATCCCTTCACACACACACTTTCACTTTTCCCATTTACTTACTGATCTGTCTGGCAGTGGCAGGAAGGATGGATCTGTAGCAGTCTGCCTCTTGTCCCGTGTAGCTCCGCCCCCTGAGGTTCCATGTAGCCCCGCCCCTCATCGACACATAACCCCGCTCCCTTTTCAGCTGAACACAGCCGTTGTCACTGTGGACGGGAGGAGGAGGAGGCTGCTACAACGCAGCAGGGGAAAGAGGCGCCGCCGGCAGCTAGGAGGTACTGCAGTGCAGAGCAATGACAAGCAGCTCTGCCGGTCGGGCCACTTGTCATTACTTGCTTCTGGGAGGCAGTGGGCCAGGCAGGATCGGTTTGCGGGCCGCATCTGGCCCGCGGGCCGTATTTTGCCCACCCCTACTCTAGTCACTGGCTAGCTTTTCTGGCATCAGTCATCAAGAAGGATTCTCAAGACAGTGTATTTATACCTCCATCCCTTCCCAGACTGACAGTTAAATGCCACTCCCATCCTGCCTTCCTTGCAGCTGTTCTGTTTGATTAGTCACATGCCTTCAGTTGCACCAACCTGCAAGAGAGAAATGCTCTCCAATCAATGAAACAGGTAAGACACACATTTCCTATCCTCCTAATACATGGCTTCCCTGGGCTTAACAGACAAACACTCTTGGTTCCTTTGTAGCACACTGCCCCTATTGCCACTATATATACACTGCTCAAAAAAATAAAGGTAACACTTAAACAACACAATGTAACTCCAAGTCAATCACGCTTCTGTGAAATCAAACTGTCCACTTAGGAAGCAACACTGATTGACAATCAATTTCACATGCTGTTGTGCACACGGAATAGACAACAGGTGGAAATGATATGCAATTAGCAAGACACCCCCAATAAAGGAGTTGTTCTGCCGGTGGTGACCATAGACCACTTCTAAGCTCCTATGCTTTCTGGCTGATGTTTTGGTCACTTTTGAAAGCTGGCGGTGCTTTCACTCTAGTGGTAGCATGAGACGGAGTCTACAACCCACACAAGTGGCTCAGGTAGTGCTGCTCATCCAGGATGGCACATCAATGCGAGGTGTGGCAAGAAGGTTTGCTGTGTTTGTCAGCGTAGTGTCCAGAGCATGGAGGCGCTACCAGGAGACAGGTCAGTACATCAGGAGACATGGAGGAGGCCGTAGGAGGGCAACATCCCAGCAGCAGGACTGCTACCTCCGCCTTTGTGCAAGGAGGAACAGGAGGAGCACTGCCAGAGCCCTGCAAAATGACCTCCAGCAAGCCACAAATGTGCATGTGTCTACTCAAACGATCAGAAACAGACTCCATGGGGGGTGGTATGAGGGCCTGACGTCCACAGGTGGGGGTTGCGCAGGACATTTGGCATTTGCCAGAGAAACACCAAGATTGGCAAATTCGTCACTGGCACCCTGTGCTCTTCACAGATGAAAGCAGGTTCTCACTGAGCATATGTGACAGACATGACAGAGTCTGGAGACACCAAGGAGAATGTTCTGCTGCCTGCAACATCCTCCAGCATGACCGGTTTGGCAGTGGGTCAGTAACGGTGTGGGGTGGCATTTCTTATGGGGCCGCACAGCCCTGCATGTGCTCGCCAGAGGTAGCCTGACTGCCATTAGTTGCTGAGATGAGATCCTCAGACCCCTTGTGAGACCATATGCTGGTGCGGTTGGCCCTGGGTTCCTCCTTTGCAAGACAATGCTAGACCTCATGTGGCTGGAGTGTGTCAGCAGTTCCTGCAAGATGAAGGCATTTATGCTGTGGACTGGCCCGTCCGTTCCCCAGACCTGAATCCAATTGAGCACATCTGGGACATCATGTCTCGCTCCATCCACCAACACCACGTTGCACCACAGACTGTCCAGGAGTTGGCGAATGCTTTAGTCCAGGTCTGGGAGATCCCTCAGGAGACCATCCACCACCTCATCAGGAGCATGACCAGGCATTGTAGGGAGGTCATACAGGCATGTGGAGGCAACACACACTACTGAGCCTCATTTTGACTTGTTTTAAGGACATTACATCAAAGTTGGATCAGCCTGTATTGTGTTTTTCCACTTTAATTTTGAGTGTGACTCCAAATCCAGACCTCCATGGGTTAATACATTTGATTTCCATTGATAACTTTTGTGTGATTTTGTTGTCAGCACATTCAACTATGTAAAGAATAAAGTATTCCATAAGAATATTTCATTCATTCAGATCTAGGATGTGTTATTTTAGTGTTCCCTTTATTTTTTTGAGCAGTGTGTGTATATGTATATATATATATATATATATAGAGAGAGAGAGAGAGAGAGAGAGAGAGAGAGATGAAGATGCTAAGAAAACACTCCATGTCATGTTTGTGCTTTTCCTATCCACTGCAATATGTTAGCACTGAGCAATGAACATTAAGTATGATGATTTGGGAGCAGGGAAAGCACCTGTGGACAAAACCCCTGTATGATGCCACCATTAAAAGTTAGGAATCTCCATGTGTCAGACAATAGACTGTTCTATAAAGTGAATATTTTCTTGTTTCTATTGTGTTTATGTACTATGTAAGGCACGGAAGATCCCTTGTGGTGCCATATAAATGACAAACTGCATCTGCCATAGGACTGGTGTAAGTGCTGATGGTGCATCTATAAATACCATTCTATTTCAATGCTTACTGATGCTGACAATTGGGGTAATTTCAAGTTGATCGCAGCAGGAATTTAGTTAGCAATTGGGCAAAACCATGTGCACTGCAGAGGAGGCAGATTTAACATGTGTAGAGAGAGTTTGATTTGGGTGTGGTGTGTTCAGTCTGCAATCTAATTTGCAGTGTAAAAATAAAGCAGCCAGTATTTACCCTGCACAGAAATAAAATAACCCACCCAAATCTAACTCTCTCTGCACATGTTATATCTGCCTCCCCTGCAGTGCACATGGTTTTGCCCAATTGCTAACTAAATTCCTGCTGCAATCAACTTGGAATTACCCCCAATGGGTGTCTGTCCTTGCGCATTTGGATGCTTAGAGGGGAAGGGCTTTGTAGCACATTTCCCTAAGGTCACATAAGGGCAACCACCAATAAACAACATTGAATACATGTACCTTGTGTCAAACTGAGGTCTTATTCATCTTTTCCAGTGCAGCACAGCCATATTCCGGTGGGCTGTGCTGTTCATGGCCTGTTACAGGGTTCCTGATCATTGCTTCACATTAATCAGCACAAACACGTTGTTTCCAAGTCAGGTGAACAAACTCCATATGTTTAGAGAAAAGACAAAAGAATTGGTCTTGTAGTGGCGCACTGATACATAATAATTATACACATTTAAAATAAACTTTTATTATCATCTTAAATGGCCTGTAATTTTTAAATATTAAAAACTGGAGATAAATGACAAAACAAGGTGTGACATTGAATATTTAAAACCACACACTGTACTCTCATGTGTTAGCAATGTATTCATAAAATATTTTCTCTCCTTGGTACTATGACCTCCAATAAATTTATTGTGTATTCCGCCGACGTGCGTTTCTCAGATACATTTTTCAGGAGCACTCTTAAAAACGTATCTGTGAAACGCGCGTTGGCAATTCACACTGTACTCATGTGAATTAATATATGCAATGGAATTGTGTTTATAATATAAATTAAAATGAGCGCTTGATATATATAAATATGTGTATGCGCAAAACCTGTAAAAGAAAAAGATTAATAAAGATGTTTATAGCCCTTTTTGGACTAATTAAGGATTGGGTTACAGTTCAGCCAAGAAGGTGAGGATACCTTCAGCCAAGAAGGGTGGACACTTCTATTTGAATAGCCAGAGCATTAACAAATCAGCGAATGAATATCTTAATCCTGGTTCCCCGAACTACTTTATAAGCACTAAGAGTATAATTAAATATATAAGAATTGGACCAATTAGGGGACACACAAAATATTTGACAATATATATGTGGCTCTGAATATATAACATTGGAATTGATTTGTATTAACCTGGTTCCTAATACTGTGTGTACACTATAATAAAAGTGGAAATATCTACAGGGTAAATCACTATAATGTGCTTCTCAAATACAGTCTGAACCAACTTAGACAATGAGACAGTCACACAAGAAAGGACTAAATACATTCCCCAAATTAGGTACATCATATGATACATTGAAAATAGATTTGCAAAAATTCAGTAAAATGTAATATTGAAATAAAATGTCTTCCTAACTGAAGCAATTTGAAGATTTTGGGAAGCTTGCAACTTACTGAATTTATTTATGTGTCTGTAAGGTTCCAATAAGGAGTAATAAAGAGCAAAAATTTCAAATAAAGACATTCACAGTTCAGTCTTTGTTACTATTACACACCTGTTTATTCGGTATCCGGACTCCAGGTCGACAACAAAAAGGTCGACACACCTTAGGTCCGACATGAGTCTTTCACAATTTTTTTCTTTTTTGGAACCTTTTCATACTCAACGGTCCACGTGGACTACGATTGGAACGGTAATCTGTGCCGAGCGAAGTGGAGCGAAGGCACCATGCCCGAATGCGAGGGAACGTGGTGCACTAATTGGGGTTCCTGGTCACTCTACAAAGAAAACGTCACCAAAAAAACATAAAAAACTCATGTCAACCTTTTTCCATGTCGACCTTGTTCCTGTCGACCTTTTGTCCATGTCGACCTAAGGTGTGTTGACCAATTGGCATCGAGCTAAGGCGTGTCAACCTTTTTGTTGTCGACCTGGAGCCCAGACCCGTTTATTCAAACCATAAGTGTCTTTGGAAACCTCTCCAGATGTTTTCAATTGTAATTGCTGCACTAATAGTGTAGTGTTCCGCCAATAAAGTAAACCCACAAATGCAACAACTATTTACTCTACCGTGTAATGTGATACACTTTAATTACTATATGGCAATTTGTATATTCCATATATTGTTAATAATCATTTTCCTGACATGGTGGCATCAGGTGCGACCATACCAGCAAGTGCTTTATCTGACCTCCTCATATAGGATGCGACCAGTCAGCTAAACAGTGTTATCAGTGGCAGAGAAGGGAAACTTCCCTCTGCTGCTGCTCCCAGAAGGACCAGAAGGTCCCTTTGTCTCCCTGCACCCTCCCCTACTGATTGCTGTGCTGCCGATCACTGCCGATCGGTCAGCATGGCAGGATCCCCCCTCCAGCAGCTGCAGACAATAGCAGCCACTGGGGAAGTACAAGTTAACCCCCTCAAACCCTCACTGTTTACCTGAAGGCTGTCCCAGCTTTCAAAATGAAAGCCACGATGGTCACAATGTTTCTGATGTTCACGATGTTCCAATGTTTTGGAGGGGGGATTTTTTCAAATATAAAAATATATATATATATTTTTTTTTATAGAATGGGGGAATATGGGTACCGGCGACTGGTGTTGTTTAAAATACATGCACTATAAAATACGATTTATGAGCCAAAAGATACAAAATTAACAAACAAGCCGTTTAATATAATAATGGAATAAAATACAGAATATTTGGTTTAAAAGCATATAAAATCTCAATAAAAAGTTAAGGGATTTGGACTTAGCTTTTTAAAAGGCTGGGGGGGTCACTGCAGGGCACCCAACGCGTTTTGTCTCAATCAGACTTCTTCAAAGGACCTTTGAAGAAGTCTGATTGAGACAAAACGCGTTGGGTGCCCTGCAGTGACCCCCCCAGCCTTTTAAAAAGCTAAGTCCAAATCCCTTACCTTTTTATTGAGATTTTATATGCTTTTAAACCAAATATTCTGTATTTTATTCCATTATTATATTAAACGGCTTGTTTGTTAATTTTATATCTTTTGGCTCATAAATCGTATTTTATAGTGCATGTATTTTAAACAACACCAGTCGCCGGTACCCATATTCCCCCATTCTATATCCTATTGGCAGTATTGTGCCTGTACTGCACCTTTAAGGGTTGGCTGACACCTTTAAATAGGTACGTGTGTGTTTTTAATCAACAATTGGTTTTTTAATTAACATTTGGTTTTTTAATCAACATCATATCCTTTACTGAATTTTTATCCCACAAGTGGCGCAGTATCATTTTCTGTTACACATATATTTTTTTAACTAAAATCATTTTAGATGAGGTTAAATACACATTCTTCACCTACTGTAATAGACTAAAAAAATAGGAATTTAATACCTACCAGTAATTGCTTTTCTTGTAGTCCATAGTGGATACTGGGGAACTTTACTTTAGTACCATGGGGTATAGATTGGGTCCACTGGAGCCTGGCACTTTAAAACCTTTAGTGTGTGCTGGCTCCTTCCCTCTGTGCTCCTCCTAGCAGACTCAGTCTAGGAAACTGTGCCCGAGGAGACGGACATACCATGAGAGAAGAAAACAGATACAACAGCAGTGAGACACTAAGCCAACACAACCATAACCAAGAAAGGAGGGTACTAACCAGAACAGAGGATAGCAACACCAACCATAACTAGGATAGCAATGCTACCCCAACATAAGGAGACTGCTACGGTGGGCCAACCAAACACTTACCCAGGCAAGCAGGAAATCGAAGCACTGAGACGTGTGCCCAGTATCCACTATGGACTATGAGTATTAAATTCCTATTTTCTCTTCCATCCTAGTGGATACTGCGGAACTGTACTTTACTACCATGGGGAAGTCCCAAAGCTCCCAAATGGGTGGGAGAGTGCTGAGACCCCTGCAAAACCGCCTGACCATACTGAAGGTCATCCTTGGCCAAGGTGTCGAACCTATAGAACGTGTATAGAAAGTGTTCAAACCAGACCAAGTAGCAGCTCAGCATAACTGTAAGGCCGAGACACCCCAGACAGCCACCCAGGAAGAACCCACAGATCTTGTTGAGTGGGCATGAATAGACGTAGGCAAAGCTGCTAAAATATAGGCTTGTTGAATGGTCAGCCTGAGCCGAGTAATAGATTGCTTAAGGGCCCTACACACTAGAAGACATGACCAATGTGAAAGATGAACAATTTGAAAGATGACCAATTTCCCTTGAGCTTCCCAGAGCCCTGACAAATGAAATTGGGTGTACACACTAAGCAATTTTTCAAACAATTTGAAAGACGAAAGATATCTTTGGATGTGGCACCTTACTTACATATTTTAATATTGGGAAAGCATTTCTGGGTGTATGGGCAGGGCTGTAGAAGGGGGAACCAATTAAGTTTTTTTTATCAGCCACTGCCCCACCAATTATATTTCCACTGTGCCACCAATGTAATTAAACATTAATTATAATGGGTTCAATATAATATATATATATATATTTATATATAGATAGGCAGGTGTGGCACACCTGGCATCTGCAAAACTTAAGTGGAGATGCATGTTGAATGGCACACCTGGCTATCTACATACATTCTTTTATGTGTGGTCACCTGGTGCAGCATATTTAGTACAGGGAGAGCCGGACCTGCGTTTTATATATATATATATATATATAAATATATTTATGTATATATATAATATATATATATATATACCTCCCGCCTAGACCGAATCTGGTGTTCCGTAACTCTTCTAACCTTAGAAACCAGCTAGCCCCCAGTAGACTCAAACTGGATGACTCTCAGGAAAGCACACCCAAGGGTTTTCTGATTAAGAAACCGGGGTGTCTTCCTAGTAATAAATGCATATGCTGTAAGTTTCTTGATGGGTCAAAATTTAGCTGGAAATTGGATTCTGGGAAAGTGTACACCCTAACTCAATCTGTAACTTGCAATTCTGAATATGTCGTCAATAAAATCACGTGTGGGTGTGGTCTTGTATATGTTGGAAAGACTAAAAGACAGATTAAGATCCGTATCCAAGAGCATATACGGAACATTAAAAATAAAGTAGGTACCCACAGTTTGCCTAGACATTTTCAGAAAAAGCATAGATCAGAGGTACACACATCCACTTTCAAATTTACGGTTTTGGAAGTGGTCAAAGAACATCCTAGGGAAGGGAATAGGGATTTAGCATTAGCCAAAAAAGAGAGTTTCTGGATCTATACTTTAAATTCCATGACTCCATGTGGCTTAAATGAGGGCATAGACATAGCGTCCTTTATTTAGGTCTTTTTTCCATTAAAAGGTGTCTGTCATATCCCTCTATAGGTGTTTTGGGGGATTTTTCAAAAGTACAAACCATTTGCTGTTGGTCAACAGAATATCACTCTAAGAATGTGTGTATTATGTTATTCTGTGATTGTAAGTGTTATTGCCCCGTATTTATAGGGCAAAAACATCCTTAATGTATTGTATGTGCTAATCTGTTAATATAGGAGCACTGAATAATTTTAATACTAGCCCATACTCTACTATAATAGGCTAATTTCATTAGGTTGAGATTAGTAATTAAACTTAGCACTTCCGATATATAGGGTCTTTTATTTTTATTCATTTAAATCACAATGCTCTTCACCTTAATTAGCCACACTTTAGTAGTTTTGTAGGCTTATCTACTTAATTAGCCACATTGTTGTTTTTTACAATAATACCTATTTAAAGGAAATATAGTATTTCCCTTATTCAGTCCCGTATAGATTTAAGTGAGTGTTTGTTTTCTGGTAGCGCAACATTATGGTATGGTACACTGTAATCCAATTAGAAGTTTATAATTAAATGCTGGAGCACATTACATCAGCTATTCCCCAGGCTTTTAAAATTTTAAAAGTGCCCCAATTTCTGCTTTAAACTTTACCATCCGAAAATGAATCACTGAGATGAAAAAAGTTGATTTCAGAGAATGATTTTTGCACAGGAGCTACAACGGTTTTGTGGTATACGAGAAATTCCCTAAGCCCCAGACCCATCTATTTTCGTCAAAATTGAACATTTTTAAAGAGCTCCAATTTCTGTTTTAAACTTTAATTACCATCCCAAAATGAATCACTGAGATGATTTTTTTTTATTTTGGAGCATGATTTTTGCACAGGAGCTACAACGGATCTGTGGCATATGAGAAATTCCGTAAGTCCCATCGATTTTGGTCAAAAAATAAAAAATGTAAAAGTGCCCCAATTTCTGCTTTAAACTTTAGTTACCATCCCAAAATGAATCACTGAGATGAAAAAAGTTGATTTCGGAGCATGATTTTTGAACAAGAGCTTCAATAGTTTTGTGGCATATGAAAAATTTCATAAGCCCTGGACCCATCAATTTTGGTCAAAAATGAAAATTTTAAAAGTGCCCCAATTTCTGCTTTAAACTTTTGTTACCATCCCAAAATGAATCACTGAGATGAAAAAAGTTGATTTCAGATAATGATTTTTGCACAGGATCTACATTGGATCTGTGGCATATGAGAAATTCCCTAAGCATTGGACCCATTGATTTTGGTCAAAAATAAAAAATTTAAAAGTGCCCCAATTTCTGCTTTAAACTTTAGTTACCATCCCAAAATGAATCACTGAGATAAAAAGTTGATTTCGGAGCATGATTTTTGAACAGGAGCTTCAACAGTTTTGTGGCGTATGAGAAATTCCCTAAGCCCCGGACCCATCGATTTTGGTCAAATATGAAACATTTTAAAGTGCCCCAATTTCTGCTTTAAACTTTAGTTACCATCTCAAAATGAATCACTAAGATGAAAAAAGTTGATTTCGGAGCATGATTTGTGACAGGAGCTTCAATGGTTTTGTGGCATATGAAAAATTCCCTAAGCCCGAACCATTTGATTTTAGTCAAAAAGAAAAAATTTAAAAGTGCCCCAATTTCTGCTTTAAACTTTAGTTACCATCTCAAAATGAATCACTGAGATGAAAAAAGTTGATTTCGGAGCATGATTTTTGAACAGGAGCTTCAATGGTTTTGTGGCATATGAGAAATTCCCTAAGCCCGAACCATTTGATTTTGGTCAAAAAGAAAAAATTTAAATGTGCCCCAATTTCTGCTTTAAACTTTAGTTACCATCTCAAAATGAATCACTGAGATGAAAAAAGTTGATTTCGGATCATGATTTTTGAACAGGGGCTTCAATGGTTTTGTGGCATATGAGAAATTCCCTAAGCCCCGGACCCATCGATTTTGGTCAAAAATAAAAAAATTAAAAGTGCCCCAATTTCTGCTTTCAATTTTAGTTACCATCCCAAAATGAATCACTGAGATAAAAAAGTTGATTTCGGAGCATGATTTTTGAACAGGAGCTTCAACGGTTTTGTGGCATATGAGAAATTCCCTAAGCCCCGGACCCATCGATTTTGGTCAAAAATGAAAAATTTTAAAGTGCCCCAATTTCTGCTTTAAACTTTAGTTACCATCCCAAAATGAATCACTGAGATGAAAAAAGTTGATTTCGGATCATGATTTTTGAACAGGGGCTTCAATGGTTTTGTGGCATATGAGAAATTCCCTAAGCCCCGGACCCATCGATTTTGGTCAAAAATAAAAAAATTAAAAGTGCCCCAATTTCTGCTTTCAATTTTAGTTACCATCCCAAAATGAATCACTGAGATAAAAAAGTTGATTTCGGAGCATGATTTTTGAACAGGAGCTTCAACGGTTTTGTGGCATATGAGAAATTCCCTAAGCCCCGGACCCATCGATTTTGGTCAAAAATGAAAAATTTTAAAGTGCCCCAATTTCTGCTTTAAACTTTAGTTACCATCCCTAAATAAATTACTGAGATGAAAAAGGTTGATTTTGGAGTATGATTTTTGAACAGAAACTACAATGGTTTTGTGGTGTATGAGAAATTCCCTAAGCCCCAGACCCATCGATTTTGGTCAAAAATGAAAATATTAAAGTGCCCCAATTTCTGCTTTAAACTTTAGTTACCATCCCAAAATGAATCACTGAGATGAAAAAAGTTGATTTCGGAGCATTATTTTGGAACAGGAGCTTCAATGGTTTTGTGATGTATGAGAAATTCCCTAAGCCCCGGACACATCGATTTTGGTCAAAAATAAAAATGCAAAAGTGCCCCAATTTCAGCTTTAAACTTTAGTTACCATCCCTAAATGAATCACTGAGATGAAAAAAGTTGATTTCGGAGCATGATTTTTGAACAGGAGCTTCAATGGTTTTGTGGCATATGAAAAATTCCCTAAGCCCCAGACCCATCAATTTTGGTCAAAAATAAAAAATTTAAAAGTGCCCCAATTTCGGCTATAAACTTTAGTTACCATCCCAAAATAAATCACTGAGATGAAAAAAGTTGATTTCGGAGCATGATTTTTGAACAGGAGCTACAACGGTTTTGTGGTGTATGAGAAATTCCCTAAGCCTTCGACCCATTGATTTTGGTCAAAAATAAAAAATTTAAAAGTGCCCCAATTTCTGCTTTAAACTTTAGTTACCATCCCAAAATGAATCACTGAGATAAAAAAGTTGATTTCGGAGCATGATTTTTGAACAGGAGCTTCAACAGTTTTGTGGCGTATGAGAAATTCCCTAAGCCCCGGACCCATCGATTTTGGTCAAAATGAAAAATTTTAAAGAGCCCCAATTTCTGCTTTAAACTTTAGAAACCATCCATAAATGAATCACTGAGATGAAAAAAGTTGATTTTGGAGCATGATTTTTGAACAGAAGCTACAACAGTTTTGTGGTGTATCAGAAGTTCCCTAAGCCCCGGACCCATCGATTTTGGTCAAATATGAAACATTTTAAAGTGCCCCAATTTCTGCTTTAAACTTTAGTTACCATCCCAAAATGAATCACTGAGATGAAAAAAGTTGATTTCGGAGCATGATTTTTGAACAGGAGCTTTAATGGTTTTGTGGCATATGAGAAATTCCCTAAGCCCCGGACCCATCGATTTTGGTAAAAAATAAAAAATTTAAAAGTGCCCCAATTTCTGCTTTAAACTTTAGTTACCATCTCAAAATGAATCACTGAGATGAAAAAAGTTGATTTCGGAGCATTATTTTTGAACAGGAACTTCAATGGTTTTGTGGCATATGAGAAATTCCCTAAGCCCCGGACCTATCAATTTTGGTCAAAAATAAAAAAAATAAAAGTGCCCCAATATCTGCTTTAAACTTTAGTTACCATCTCAAAATGAATCACTAAGATGAAAAAAGTTGATTTCGGAGCATGATTTGTGAACAGGAGCTTCAATGGTTTTGTGGCATATGAGAAATTCCCTAAGCCCCGGACCCATCGATTTTGGTCAAAAATTTTTTTTTTAAAGTGCCCCAATTTCTGCTTTAAACTTTAGTTACCATCCCAAAATGAATCACTGAGATGAAAAAAGTTGATTTCGGAGCATGATTTGTGAACAGGAGCTTCAATGGTTTTGTGGCATATGAGAAATTCCCTAAGCATTCGACCCATTGATTTTGGTCAAAAATAAAAAATTTAAAAGTGCCCCAATTTCTGCTTTAAACTTTAGTTACCATCCCAAAATGAATCACTGAGATAAAAAAGTTGATTTCGGAGCATGATTTTTGAACAGGAGCTTCAACAGTTTTGTGGCGTATGAGAAATTCCCTAAGCCCCGGACCCATCGATTTTGGTCAAAATGAAAAATTTTAAAGGGCCCCAATTTCTGCTTTAAACTTTAGAAACCATCCACAAATGAATCACTGAGATGAAAAAAGTTGATTTTGGAGCATGATTTTTGAACAGAAGCTACAACAGTTTTGTGGTGTATCAGAAGTTCCCTAAGCCCCGGACCCATCGATTTTGGTCAAATATGAAACATTTTAAAGTGCCCCAATTTCTGCTTTAAACTTTAGTTACCATCCCAAAATGAATCACTGAGATGAAAAAAGTTGATTTCGGAGCATGATTTTTGAACAGGAGCTTTAATGGTTTTGTGGCATATGAGAAATTCCCTAAGCCCCGGACCCATCGATTTTGGTAAAAAATAAAAAATTTAAAAGTGCCCCAATTTCTGCTTTAAACTTTAGTTACCATCCCAAAATGAATCACTAAGATGAAAAAAGTTGATTTCGGAGCATGATTTGTGAACAGGAGCTTCAATGGTTTTGTGGCATATGAGAAATTCCCTAAGCCCCGGACACATCGATTTTGGTCAAAAAAATTTTTTTTTAAAGTGCCCCAATTTCTGCTTTAAACTTTAGTTACCATCCCAAAATGAATCACTGAGATGAAAAAAGTTGATTTCGGAGCATGATTTTTGAACAGGAGCTTTAATGGTTTTGTGGCATATGAGAAATTCCCTAAGCCCCGGACCCATCGATTTTGGTAAAAAATAAAAAATTTAAAAGTGCCCCAATTTCTGCTTTAAACTTTAGTTACCATCTCAAAATGAATCACTGAGATGAAAAAAGTTGATTTCGGAGCATTATTTTTGAACAGGAGCTTCAATGGTTTTGTGGCATATGAGAAATTCCCTAAGCCCCGGACCTATTAATTTTGGTCAAAAATAAAAAAAATAAAAGTGCCCCACTATCTTCTTTAAACTTTAGTTACCATCTCAAAATGAATCACTGAGATGAAAAAAGTTGATTTCGGAGCATGATTTTTGAACAGGAGCTTCAATGGTTTTGTGGCATATGAGAAATTCCCTAAGCCCCGGACCCATCGATTTTGGCCAAAAATAAAAAAATTAAAAGTGCCCCAATTTCTGCTTTCAATTTTAGTTACTATCCCAAAATGAATCACTGAGATGAAAAAAGTTGATTTCGGAGCATTATCTTTGAACAGGAGCTTCAATGGTTTTGAGGCATATGACAAATTCCCTAAGCCCCGGACCCATCGATTTTGGTCAAAAATAAAAATTTTTGAAGTGCCCCAATTTCTACTTTAAACTTTAGTTACCATCCCAAAATGAATCACTGAGATAAAAAAGTTGATTTCGGAGCATGATTTTTGAACAGAAGCTACAATGGTTTTGTGGTGTATGAGAAATTCCCTAAGCCCCAGACCCATCGATTTTGGTCAAAAATGAAACATTTTAAAGTGCCCCAATTTCTGCTTTAAACTTTAGTTACCATCCCAAAATGAATCACTGAGATGAAAAAAGTTGATTTCGGAGCATGATTTTTGAACAGGAGCTTCAATGGTTTTGTGGCATATGAGAAATTCCCTAAGCCTCGGACCCATTAATTTTGGTCAAAAATAAAAAATGTTAAAGTGCCCCAATTTTTGCTTTAAAGTTTAGTTACCATCTCAAAATGAATCACTGAGATGAAAAAAGTTGATTTCGGAGCATGATTTTTGAACAGGAGCTTCAATGGTTTGGTGGCGTTTGAGAAATTCCCTAAGCCCCAGACCCATCGATTTTGGTCAAAAATAAAAAATGTGAAAGTGCCCCAATTTTTGCTTTAAAGTTTAGTTACCATCTCAAAATGAATCACTGAGATGATAAAAGTTGATTTCGGAGCATGATTTTTGAACAGGAGCTTCAATTGTTTTTTTTTGGCATATGAGAAATTCCCTAAGCCCCGGACCCATCGATTTTGGTCAAAATTAAAATTTTTTGAAGTGCCCCAATTTCTACTTTAACCTTTAGTTACCATCCCAAAATGAATCACTGAGATAAAAAAGTTGATTTCGGAGCTTGATTTTTGAACAGGAGCTTCAACAGTTTTGTGGCGTATGAGAAATTCCCTAAGCCCTGGACCCATCGATTTTGGTCAAAAATGAAAAATTTTAAAGATCCCCAATTTCTGCTTTAAACTTTAGTTACCATCCCTAAATGAATCACTGAGATGAAAAAAGTTGATTTTGGAGCATGATTTTTGAACAGAAACTACAATGGTTTTCTGGTGTATGAGAAATTCCCTAAGCCCCAGACCCATCGATTTTGGTCAAAAATGAAAAATATTAAAGTGCCCCAATTTCTGCTTTAAACTTTAGTTACCATCCCAAAATGAATCACTGAGATGAAAAAAGTTGATTTCGGAGCATTATTTTGGAACAGGAGCTTCAATGGTTTTGTGGTGTATGAGAAATTCCCTAAGCCCCGAACACATCAATTTTGGTCAAAAATAAAAATGTAAAAGTGCCCCAATTTCAGCTTTAAACTTTAGTTACCATCTCAAAATGAATCACTGAGATGAAAAAAGTTGATTTCGGAGCATTATTTTTGAACAGGAGCTACAACTGTTTTGTGGTGTATGAGAAATTCCCTAAGCCCCGGACCCATCGATTTTGGTCAAAAATAAAAAAATTAAAAGTGCCCCAATTTCTGCTTTAAACTTTAGTTACCATCCCAAAATGAATCACTGAGATGAAAAAAGTTGATTTCGGAGCATGATTTTTGAACAGGAGCTTCAATGGTTTTGTGGCATATGAGAAATTCCCTAAGCCCCGGACCCATCGATTTTGGTCAAAAATGAAAAATTTTAAAGAGCCCTAATTTTTGCTTTAAACTTTAGTTACCATCCCAAAATGAATCACTGAGATGAAAAAAGTTGATTTCGGAGCATGATTTTTGAACAGGAGCTTCAATGGTTTTGTGGCATATGAGAAATTCCCTAAGCCCCGGACCCATCGATATTGGTCAAAAATAAAAAATTTAAATGTGCCCCAATTTCTGCTTTAAACTTTAGTTACCATCTCAAAATGAATCACTGAGATGAAAAAAGTTGATTTCGGAGCATTATTTTTGAACAGGAGCTTCAATGGTTTTGTGGCATATGAGAAATTCCCTAAGCCCCGGACCTATCAATTTTGGTCAAAAATAAAAAAAATAAAAGTGCCCCAATATCTGCTTTAAACTTTAGTTACCATCTCAAAATGAATCACTAAGATGAAAAAAGTTGATTTCGGAGCATGATTTGTGAACAGGAGCTTCAATGGTTTTGTGGCATATGAGAAATTCCCTAAGCCCCGGACCCATCGATTTTGGTCAAAAATAATTTTTTTTAAAGTGCCCCAATTTCTGCTTTAAACTTTATTTACCATCCCAAAATGAATCACTGAGATGAATAAAGTTGATTTCGGAGCATGATTTTTGAACAGGAGCTACAATGGTTTTGTGGCATATGAGAAATTCCCTAAGCCTGGACCATTTGATTTTGGTCAAAAAGAAAAAATTTAAAAGTGCCCCAATTTCTGCTTTAAACTTTAGTTACCATCTCAAAATGAATCACTGAGATGAAAAAAGTTGATTTCAGATCATGATTTTTGAACAGGAGCTTCAATTGTTTTGTGGCATATGAGAAATTCCCTAAGCCCCGGACCCATCGATTTTGGTCAAAAATAAAAAAATTAAAAGTGCCCCAATTTCTGCTTTCAAATTTAGTTACCATTCAAAAATGAATCACTGGGATGAAGAAAATTGATTTCGGAGCATTATCTTTGAACAGGAGCTTCAATGGTTTTGTGGCATATGAGAAATTCCCTAAGCCCCGGACCCATCGATTTTGGTAAAAAATAAAATTTTTTGAAGTGCCTCGATTTCTACTTTAAACTTTAGTTACCATCCCAAAATGAATCACTGAGATAAAAAAGTTGATTTCGGAGCATGATTTTTGAACAGAAGCTACAACGGTTTTGTGGTGTATGAGAAATTCCCTAAGCCCCAGACCCATCGATTTTGGTCAAAAATGAAACATTTTAAAGTGCCCCAATTTCTGCTTTAAACTTTAGTTACCATCCCAAAATGAATCACTGAGATGAAAAAAGTTGATTTCGGAGCATGATTTTTGAACAGGAGCTACAATGGTTTTGTGGCATATGAGAAATTCCCTAAGCCTCGGACCCATTAATTTTGGTCAAAAATAAAAAATTTAAAAGTGCCCCAATTTCTGCTTTAAACTTTAGTTACCATCCCAAAATGAATCACTGAGATGAAAAAAGTTGATTTCGGAGCATGATTTTTGAACAGGAGCTTCAATGGTTTTGTGGCATATGAGAAATTCCCTAAGCCCCGGACCCATCGATTTTGGTAAAAAATAAAAAATTTAAAAGTGCCCCAATTTCTGCTTTAAACTTTAGTTACCATCCCAAAATGAATCACTGAGATGAAAAAAGTTGATTTCGGAGCATGATTTTTTAACAGGAGCTTCAATGGTTTTGTGGTGTATGAGAAATTCCCTAAGCCCCGGACACATCGATTTTGGTCAAAAATAAAAATGTAAAAGTGCCCCAATTTCAGCTTTAAACTTTAGTTACCATCCCAAAATGAATCACTGAGATGAAAAAAGTTGATTTCGGAGCATGATTTTTGAACAGGAGCTTCAATGGTTTTGTGGCATATGAGAAATTCCCTAAGCCTCGGACCCATTAATTTTGGTCAAAAATAAAAAATTTAAAAGTGCCCCAATTTCTGCTTTAAACTTTAGTTACCATCCCAGAATGAATCACTGAGATGAAAAAAGTTGATTTCGGAGCATGATTTTTGAACAGGAGCTTCAATGGTTTTGTGGCATATGAGAAATTCCCTAAGCCCCGGACCCATCGATTTTGGTAAAAAATAAAAAATTTAAAAGTGCCCCAATTTCTGCTTTAAACTTTAGTTACCATCTCAAAATGAATCACTGAGATGAAAAAAGTTGATTTCGGAGCATTATTTTTGAACAGGAGCTTCAATGGTTTTGTGGCATATGAGAAATTCCCTAAGCCCCGGACCTATCAATTTTGGTCAAAAATAAAAAAAATAAAAGTGCCCCAATATCTGCTTTAAACTTTAGTTACCATCTCAAAATGAATCACTAAGATGAAAAAAGTTGATTTCGGAGCATGATTCGTGAACTGGAGCTTCAATGGTTTTGTGGCATATGAAAAATTCCCTAAGCCCCGGACCCATCGATTTTGGTCAAAAATAAAAAAATTTAAAGTGCCCCAATTTCTGCTTTAAACTTTAGTTACCATCCCAAAATGAATCACTGAGATGAAAAAAGTTGATTTCGGAGCATGATTTTTGAACAGGAGCTTGAATGGTTTTGTGGCATATGAGAAATTCCCTAAGCCCGAACATTTGATTTTGGTCAAAAAGAAAAAATTTAAAAGTGCCCCAATTTCTGCTTTAAACTTTAGTTACCATCTCAAAATGAATCACTGAGATGAAAAAAGTTGATTTCGGATCATGATTTTTGAACAGGAGCTTCAATGGTTTTGTGGCATATGAGAAATTCCCTAAGCCCCGGACCCATCGATTTTGGTCAAAAATAAAAAATTTAAAAGTGCCCCAATTTCTGCTTTAAACTTTAGTTACCATCCCAAAATGAATCACTGAGATGAAAAAAGTTGATTTCGGAGCATGATTTTTGAACAGGAGCTTCAATGGTTTTGTGGCATATGAGAAATTCCCTAAGCCTCGGACCCATTAATTTTGGTCAAAAATAAAAAATTTAAAAGTGCCCCAATTTCTGCTTTAAACTTTAGTTACCATCCCAAAATGAATCACTGAGATGAAAAAAGTTGATTTCGGAGCATGATTTTTGAACAGGAGCTTCAATGGTTTTGTGGCATTTGAGAAATTCCCTAAGCCCCAAGACCCATCGATTTTGGTCAAAAATAAAAAATGTTAAAGTGCCCCAATTTTTGCTTTAAAGTTTAGTTACCATCTCAAAATGAATCACTGAGATGAAAAAAGTTGATTTCGGAGCATGATTTTTGAACAGGAGCTTCAGTTGTTTTTTTTTGGCATATGAGAAATTCCCTAAGCCCCGGACCCATCGATTTTGGTCAAAAAAATTTTTTTTTGAAGTGCCCCAATTTCTACTTTAACCTTTAGTTACCATCCCAAAATGAATCACTGAGATAAAAAAGTTGATTTCGGAGCATGATTTTTGAACAGGAGCTTCAACAGTTTTGTGGCGTATGAGAAATTCCCTAAGCCCTGGACCCATCGATTTTGGTCAAAAATTAAATATTTTAAAGTGCCCCAATTTCTGCTTTAAACTTTAGTTACCATCCCAAAATGAATCACTGAGATGAAAAAAGTTGATTTTGGAGCATGATTTTTGAACAGAAACTACAATGGTTTTGTGGTGTATGAGAAATTCCCTAAGCCCCAGACCCATCGATTTTGGTCAAAAATGAAAAATATTAAAGTGCCCCAATTTCTGCTTTAAACTTTAGTTACCATCCCAAAATGAATCACTGAGATGAAAAAAGTTGATTTCGGAGCATGATTTTTGAACAGGAGCTTCAATGGTTTTGTGGTGTATGAGAAATTCTCTAAGCCCCGGACACATCGATTTTGGTCAAAAATAAAAATGTAAAAGTGCCCCAATTTCAGCTTGAAACTTTAGTTACCATCCCTAAATGAATCACTGAGATGAAAAAAGTTGATTTCGGAGCATGATTTTTGAACAGGAGCTTCAACTGTTTTGTGGCATATGAAAAATTCCCTAAGCCCCAGACCCATCAATTTTGGTCAAAAATAAAAAAATTAAAAGTGCCCCAATTTCTGCTTTAAACTTTAGTTACCATCCCAAAATGAATCACTGAGATGAAAAAAGTTGATTTCGGAGCATGATTTTTGAACAGGAGCTTCAATGGTTTTGTGGCATATGAGAAATTCCCTAAGCCCCGGACCCATCGATTTTGGTCAAAAATGAAAAATTTTAAAGAGCCCTAATTTTTGCTTTAAACTTTAGTTACCATCCCAAAATAAATTACTGAGATGAAAAAAGTTGATTTCGGAGCATGATTTTTGAACAGGAGCTTCAATGGTTTTGTGGCATATGAGAAATTCCCTAAGCCCCGGACCCATCGATATTGGTCAAAAATAAAAAATTTAAATGTGCCCCAATTTCTGCTTTAAACTTTAGTTACCATCTCAAAATGAATCACTGAGATGAAAAAAGTTGATTTCGGAGCATTATTTTTGAACAGGAGCTTCAATGGTTTTGTGGCATATGAGAAATTCCCTAAGCCCCGGACCTATCAATTTTGGTCAAAAATAAAAAAAATAAAAGTGCCCCAATATCTGCTTTAAACTTTAGTTACCATCTCAAAATGAATCACTAAGATGAAAAAAGTTGATTTCGGAGCATGATTTGTGAACAGGAGCTTCAATGGTTTTGTGGCATATGAGAAATTCCCTAAGCCCCGGACCCATCGATTTTGGTCAAAAATAATTTTTTTTAAAGTGCCCCAATTTCTGCTTTAAACTTTATTTACCATCCCAAAATGAATCACTGAGATGAATAAAGTTGATTTCGGAGCATGATTTTTGAACAGGAGCTACAATGGTTTTGTGGCATATGAGAAATTCCCTAAGCCTGGACCATTTGATTTTGGTCAAAAAGAAAAAATTTAAAAGTGCCCCAATTTCTGCTTTAAACTTTAGTTACCATCTCAAAATGAATCACTGAGATGAAAAAAGTTGATTTCAGATCATGATTTTTGAACAGGAGCTTCAATTGTTTTGTGGCATATGAGAAATTCCCTAAGCCCCGGACCCATCGATTTTGGTCAAAAATAAAAAAATTAAAAGTGCCCCAATTTCTGCTTTCAAATTTAGTTACCATTCCAAAATGAATCACTGGGATGAAGAAAATTGATTTCGGAGCATTATCTTTGAACAGGAGCTTCAATGGTTTTGTGGCATATGAGAAATTCCCTAAGCCCCGGACCCATCGATTTTGGTAAAAAATAAATTTTTTTGAAGTGCCCCGATTTCTACTTTAAACTTTAGTTACCATCCCAAAATGAATCACTGAGATAAAAAAGTTGATTTCGGAGCATGATTTTTGAACAGAAGCTACAACGGTTTTGTGGTGTATGAGAAATTCCCTAAGCCCCAGACCCATCGATTTTGGTCAAAAATGAAACATTTTAAAGTGCCCCAATTTCTGCTTTAAACTTTAGTTACCATCCCAAAATGAATCACTGAGATGAAAAAAGTTGATTTCGGAGCATGATTTTTGAACAGGAGCTACAATGGTTTTGTGGCATATGAGAAATTCCCTAAGCCTCGGACCCATTAATTTTGGTCAAAAATAAAAAATTTAAAAGTGCCCCAATTTCTGCTTTAAACTTTAGTTACCATCCCAAAATGAATCACTGAGATGAAAAAAGTTGATTTCGGAGCATGATTTTTGAACAGGAGCTTCAATGGTTTTGTGGCATATGAGAAATTCCCTAAGCCCCGGACCCATCATTTTGGTAAAAAATAAAAAATTTAAAAGTGCCCCAATTTCTGCTTTAAACTTTAGTTACCATCCCAAAATGAATCACTGAGATGAAAAAAGTTGATTTCGGAGCATGATTTTTTAACAGGAGCTTCAATGGTTTTGTGGTGTGTGAGAAATTCCCTAAGCCCCGGACACATCGATTTTGGTCAAAAATAAAAATGTAAAAGTGCCCCAATTTCAGCTTTAAACTTTAGTTACCATCCCAAAATGAATCACTGAGATGAAAAAAGTTGATTTCGGAGCATGATTTTTGAACAGGAGCTTCAATGGTTTTGTGGCATATGAGAAATTCCCTAAGCCTCGGACCCATTAATTTTGGTCAAAAATAAAAAATTTAAAAGTGCCCCAATTTCTGCTTTAAACTTTAGTTACCATCCCAGAATGAATCACTGAGATGAAAAAAGTTGATTTCGGAGCATGATTTTTGAACAGGAGCTTCAATGGTTTTGTGGCATATGAGAAATTCCCTAAGCCCCGGACCCATCGATTTTGGTAAAAAATAAAAAATTTAAAAGTGCCCCAATTTCTGCTTTAAACTTTAGTTACCATCTCAAAATGAATCACTGAGATGAAAAAAGTTGATTTCGGAGCATTATTTTTGAACAGGAGCTTCAATGGTTTTGTGGCATATGAGAAATTCCCTAAGCCCCGGACCTATCAATTTTGGTCAAAAATAAAAAAAATAAAAGTGCCCCAATATCTGCTTTAAACTTTAGTTACCATCTCAAAATGAATCACTAAGATGAAAAAAGTTGATTTCGGAGCATGATTCGTGAAAAGGAGCTTCAATGGTTTTGTGGCATATGAAAAATTCCCTAAGCCCCGGACCCATCGATTTTGGTCAAAAATAAAAAAAATTAAAGTGCCCCAATTTCTGCTTTAAACTTTAGTTACCATACCAAAATGAATCACTGAGATGAAAAAAGTTGATTTCGGAGCATGATTTTTGAACAGGAGCTTTAATGGTTTTGTGGCATATGAGAAATTCCCTAAGCCCGAACATTTGATTTTGGTCAAAAAGAAAAAATTTAAAAGTGCCCCAATTTCTGCTTTAAACTTTAGTTACCATCTCAAAATGAATCACTGAGATGAAAAAAGTTGATTTCGGATCATGATTTTTGAACAGGAGCTTCAATGGTTTTGTGGCATATGAGAAATTCCCTAAGCCCCGGACCCATCGATTTTGGTCAAAAATAAAAAATTTAAAAGTGCCCCAATTTCTGCTTTAAACTTTAGTTACCATCCCAAAATGAATCACTGAGATGAAAAAAGTTGATTTCGGAGCATGATTTTTGAACAGGAGCTTCAATGGTTTTGTGGCATATGAGAAATTCCCTAAGCCTCGGACCCATAAATTTTGGTCAAAAATAAAAAATTTAAAAGTGCCCCAATTTCTGCTTTAAACTTTAGTTACCATCCCAGAATGAATCACTGAGATGAAAAAAGTTGATTTCGGAGCATGATTTTTGAACAGGAGCTTCAATGGTTTTGTGGCATATGAGAAATTCCCTAAGCCCCGGACCCATCGATTTTGGTAAAAAATAAAAAATTTAAAAGTGCCCCAATTTCTGCTTTAAACTTTAGTTACCATCCCAAAATGAATCACTGAGATGAAAAAAGTTGATTTCGGAGCATGATTTTTGAACAGGAGCTTCAATGGTTTTGTGGCATATGAGAAATTCCCTAAGCCCGAACATTTGATTTTGGTCAAAAAGAAAAAATTTAAAAGTGCCCCAATTTCTGCTTTAAACTTTAGTTACCATCTCAAAATGAATCACTGAGATGAAAAAAGTTGATTTCGGATCATGATTTTTGAACTGGAGCTTCAATGGTTTTGTGGCATATGAGAAATTCCCTAAGCCCCGGACCCATCGATTTTGGTCAAAAATAAAAAATTTAAAAGTGCCCCAATTTCTGCTTTAAACTTTAGTTACCATCCCAAAATGAATCACTGAGATGAAAAAAGTTGATTTCGGAGCATGATTTTTGAACAGGAGCTTCAATGGTTTTGTGGCATATGAGAAATTCCCTAAGCCCGAACATTTGATTTTGGTCAAAAAGAAAAAATTTAAAAGTGCCCCAATTTCTGCTTTAAACTTTAGTTACCATCTCAAAATGAATCACTGAGATGAAAAAAGTTGATTTCGGATCATGATTTTTGAACTGGAGCTTCAATGGTTTTGTGGCATATGAGAAATTCCCTAAGCCCCGGACCCATCGATTTTGGTCAAAAATAAAAAATTTAAAAGTGCCCCAATTTCTGCTTTAAACTTTAGTTACCATCCCAAAATGAATCACTGAGATGAAAAAAGTTGATTTCGGAGCATGATTTTTGAACAGGAGCTTCAATGGTTTTGTGGCATATGAGAAATTCCCTAAGCCCCGGACCCATCATTTTGGTAAAAAATAAAAAATTTAAAAGTGCCCCAATTTCTGCTTTAAACTTTAGTTACCATCCCAAAATGAATCACTGAGATGAAAAAAGTTGATTTCGGAGCATGATTTTTTAACAGGAGCTTCAATGGTTTTGTGGTGTGTGAGAAATTCCCTAAGCCCCGGACACATCGATTTTGGTCAAAAATAAAAATGTAAAAGTGCCCCAATTTCAGCTTTAAACTTTAGTTACCATCCCAAAATGAATCACTGAGATGAAAAAAGTTGATTTCGGAGCATGATTTTTGAACAGGAGCTTCAATGGTTTTGTGGCATATGAGAAATTCCCTAAGCCTCGGACCCATTAATTTTGGTCAAAAATAAAAAATTTAAAAGTGCCCCAATTTCTGCTTTAAACTTTAGTTACCATCCCAGAATGAATCACTGAGATGAAAAAAGTTGATTTCGGAGCATGATTTTTGAACAGGAGCTTCAATGGTTTTGTGGCATATGAGAAATTCCCTAAGCCCCGGACCCATCGATTTTGGTAAAAAATAAAAAATTTAAAAGTGCCCCAATTTCTGCTTTAAACTTTAGTTACCATCTCAAAATGAATCACTGAGATGAAAAAAGTTGATTTCGGAGCATTATTTTTGAACAGGAGCTTCAATGGTTTTGTGGCATATGAGAAATTCCCTAAGCCCCGGACCTATCAATTTTGGTCAAAAATAAAAAAAATAAAAGTGCCCCAATATCTGCTTTAAACTTTAGTTACCATCTCAAAATGAATCACTAAGATGAAAAAAGTTTATTTCGGAGCATGATTCGTGAAAAGGAGCTTCAATGGTTTTGTGGCATATGAAAAATTCCCTAAGCCCCGGACCCATCGATTTTGGTCAAAAATAAAAAAAATTAAAGTGCCCCAATTTCTGCTTTAAACTTTAGTTACCATACCAAAATGAATCACTGAGATGAAAAAAGTTGATTTCGGAGCATGATTTTTGAACAGGAGCTTTAATGGTTTTGTGGCATATGAGAAATTCCCTAAGCCCGAACATTTGATTTTGGTCAAAAAGAAAAAATTTAAAAGTGCCCCAATTTCTGCTTTAAACTTTAGTTACCATCTCAAAATGAATCACTGAGATGAAAAAAGTTGATTTCGGATCATGATTTTTGAACAGGAGCTTCAATGGTTTTGTGGCATATGAGAAATTCCCTAAGCCCCGGACCCATCGATTTTGGTCAAAAATAAAAAATTTAAAAGTGCCCCAATTTCTGCTTTAAACTTTAGTTACCATCCCAAAATGAATCACTGAGATGAAAAAAGTTGATTTCGGAGCATGATTTTTGAACAGGAGCTTCAATGGTTTTGTGGCATATGAGAAATTCCCTAAGCCTCGGACCCATAAATTTTGGTCAAAAATAAAAAATTTAAAAGTGCCCCAATTTCTGCTTTAAACTTTAGTTACCATCCCAGAATGAATCACTGAGATGAAAAAAGTTGATTTCGGAGCATGATTTTTGAACAGGAGCTTCAATGGTTTTGTGGCATATGAGAAATTCCCTAAGCCCCGGACCCATCGATTTTGGTAAAAAATAAAAAATTTAAAAGTGCCCCAATTTCTGCTTTAAACTTTAGTTACCATCCCAAAATGAATCACTGAGATGAAAAAAGTTGATTTCGGAGCATGATTTTTGAACAGGAGCTTCAATGGTTTTGTGGCATATGAGAAATTCCCTAAGCCCGAACATTTGATTTTGGTCAAAAAGAAAAAATTTAAAAGTGCCCCAATTTCTGCTTTAAACTTTAGTTACCATCTCAAAATGAATCACTGAGATGAAAAAAGTTGATTTCGGATCATGATTTTTGAACTGGAGCTTCAATGGTTTTGTGGCATATGAGAAATTCCCTAAGCCCCGGACCCATCGATTTTGGTCAAAAATAAAAAATTTAAAAGTGCCCCAATTTCTGCTTTAAACTTTAGTTACCATCCCAAAATGAATCACTGAGATGAAAAAAGTTGATTTCGGAGCATGATTTTTGAACAGGAGCTTCAATGGTTTTGTGGCATATGAGAAATTCCCTAAGCCCGAACATTTGATTTTGGTCAAAAAGAAAAAATTTAAAAGTGCCCCAATTTCTGCTTTAAACTTTAGTTACCATCTCAAAATGAATCACTGAGATGAAAAAAGTTGATTTCGGATCATGATTTTTGAACTGGAGCTTCAATGGTTTTGTGGCATATGAGAAATTCCCTAAGCCCCGGACCCATCGATTTTGGTCAAAAATAAAAAATTTAAAAGTGCCCCAATTTCTGCTTTAAACTTTAGTTACCATCCCAAAATGAATCACTGAGATGAAAAAAGTTGATTTCGGAGCATGATTTTTGAACAGGAGCTTCAATGGTTTTGTGGCGTTTGAGAAATTCCCTAAGCCCCAGACCCATCGATTTTGGTCAAAAATAAAAATGTTAAAGTGCCCCAATTTTTGCTTTAAAGTTTAGTTACCATCTCAAAATGAATCACTGAGATGAAAAAAGTTGATTTCGGAGCATGATTTTTGAACAGGAGCTTCAGTTGTTTTTTTTGGCATATGAGAAATTCCCTAAGCCCCGGACCCATCGATTTTGGTCAAAAAAATTTTTTTTTGAAGTGCACCAATTTCTACTTTAACCTTTAGTTACCATCCCAAAATGAATCACTGAGATAAAAAAGTTGATTTCGGAGCATGCTTTTTGAACAGGAGCTTCAACAGTTTTGTGGCGTATGAGAAATTCCCTAAGCCCTGGACCCATCGATTTTGGTCAAAAATTAAATATTTTAAAGTGCCCCAATTTCTGCTTTAAACTTTAGTTACCATCCCAAAATGAATCACTGAGATGAAAAAAGTTGATTTTGGAGCATGATTTTTGAACAGAAACTACAATGGTTTTGTGGTGTATGAGAAATTCCCTAAGCCCCAGACCCATCGATTTTGGTCAAAAATGAAAAATATTAAAGTGCCCCAATTTCTGCTTTAAACTTTAGTTACCATCCCAAAATGAATCACTGAGATGAAAAAAGTTGATTTCGGAGCATGATTTTTGAACAGGAGCTTCAATGGTTTTGTGGTGTATGAGAAATTCTCTAAGCCCCGGACACATCGATTTTGGTCAAAAATAAAAATGTAAAAGTGCCCCAATTTCAGCTTGAAACTTTAGTTACCATCCCTAAATGAATCACTGAGATGAAAAAAGTTGATTTCGGAGCATGATTTTTGAACAGGAGCTTCAATGGTTTTGTGGCATATGAGAAATTCCCTAAGCCCCGGACCCATCGATTTTGGTCAAAAATGAAAAATTTTAAAGAGCCCTAATTTTTGCTTTAAACTTTAGTTACCATCCCAAAATAAATTACTGAGATGAAAAAAGTTGATTTCGGAGCATGATTTTTGAACAGGAGCTTCAATGGTTTTGTGGCATATGAGAAATTCCCTAAGCCCCGGACCCATCGATATTGGTCAAAAATAAAAAATTTAAATGTGCCCCAATTTCTGCTTTAAACTTTAGTTACCATCTCAAAATGAATCACTGAGATGAAAAAAGTTGATTTCGGAGCATTATTTTTGAACAGGAGCTTCAATGGTTTTGTGGCATATGAGAAATTCCCTAAGCCCCGGACCTATCAATTTTGGTCAAAAATAAAAAAAATAAAAGTGCCCCAATATCTGCTTTAAACTTTATTTACCATCCCAAAATGAATCACTGAGATGAATAAAGTTGATTTCGGAGCATGATTTTTGAACAGGAGCTACAATGGTTTTGTGGCATATGAGAAATTCCCTAAGCCTGGACCATTTGATTTTGGTCAAAAAGAAAAAAATTAAAAGTGCCCCAATTTCTGCTTTAAACTTTAGTTACCATCTCAAAATGAATCACTGAGATGAAAAAAGTTGATTTCAGATCATGATTTTTGAACAGGAGCTTCAATTGTTTTGTGGCATATGAGAAATTCCCTAAGCCCCGGACCCATCGATTTTGGTCAAAAATAAAAAAATTAAAAGTGCCCCAATTTCTGCTTTCAAATTTAGTTACCATTCCAAAATGAATCACTGGGATGAAGAAAATTGATTTCGGAGCATTATCTTTGAACAGGAGCTTCAATGGTTTTGTGGCATATGAGAAATTCCCTAAGCCCCGGACCCATCGATTTTGGTAAAAAATAAATTTTTTTGAAGTGCCCCGATTTCTACTTTAAACTTTAGTTACCATCCCAAAATGAATCACTGAGATAAAAAAGTTGATTTCGGAGCATGATTTTTGAACAGAAGCTACAACGGTTTTGTGGTGTATGAGAAATTCCCTAAGCCCCAGACCCATCGATTTTGGTCAAAAATGAAACATTTTAAAGTGCCCCAATTTCTGCTTTAAACTTTAGTTACCATCCCAAAATGAATCACTGAGATGAAAAAAGTTGATTTCGGAGCATGATTTTTGAACAGGAGCTACAATGGTTTTGTGGCATATGAGAAATTCCCTAAGCCTCGGACCCATTAATTTTGGTCAAAAATAAAAAATTTAAAAGTGCCCCAATTTCTGCTTTAAACTTTAGTTACCATCCCAAAATGAATCACTGAGATGAAAAAAGTTGATTTCGGAGCATGATTTTTGAACAGGAGCTTCAATGGTTTTGTGGCATATGAGAAATTCCCTAAGCCCCGGACCCATCGATTTTGGTAAAAAATAAAAAATTTAAAAGTGCCCCAATTTCTGCTTTAAACTTTAGTTACCATCCCAAAATGAATCACTGAGATGAAAAAAGTTGATTTCGGAGCATGATTTTTTAACAGGAGCTTCAATGGTTTTGTGGTGTATGAGAAATTCCCTAAGCCCCGGACACATCGATTTTGGTCAAAAATAAAAATGTCAAAGTGCCCCAATTTCAGCTTTAAACTTTAGTTACCATCCCAAAATGAATCACTGAGATGAAAAAAGTTGATTTCGGAGCATGATTTTTGAACAGGAGCTTCAATGGTTTTGTGGCATATGAGAAATTCCCTAAGCCTCGGACCCTTTAATTTTGGTCAAAAATAAAAAATTTAAAAGTGCCCCAATTTCTGCTTTAAACTTTAGTTACCATCTCAAAATGAATCACTGAGATGAAAAAAGTTGATTTCGGAGCATTATTTTTGAACAGGAGCTTCAATGGTTTTGTGGCATATGAGAAATTCCCTAAGCCCCGAGACCTATCAATTTTGGTCAAAAATAAAAAAAATAAAAGTGCCCCAATATCTGCTTTAAACTTTAGTTACCATCTCAAAATGAATCACTAAGATGAAAAAAGTTGATTTCGGAGCATGATTCGTGAAAAGGAGCTTCAATGGTTTTGTGGCATATGAAAAATTCCCTAAGCCCCGGACCCATCGATTTTGGTCAAAAATAGAAAAATTTAAAGTGCCCCAATTTCTGCTTTAAACTTTAGTTACCATACCAAAATGAATCACTGAGATGAAAAAAGTTGATTTCGGAGCATGATTTTTGAACAGGAGCTTTAATGGTTTTGTGGCATATGAGAAATTCCCTAAGCCCGAACATTTGATTTTGGTCAAAAAGAAAAAATTTAAAAGTGCCCCAATTTCTGCTTCAAACTTTAGTTACCATCTCAAAATGAATCACTGAGATGAAAAAAGTTGATTTCGGATCATGATTTTTGAACAGGAGCTTCAATGGTTTTGTGGCATATGAGAAATTCCCTAAGCCCCGGACCCATCGATTTTGGTCAAAAATAAAAAAAATAAAAGTGCCCCAATATCTGCTTTAAACTTTAGTTACCATCTCAAAATGAATCACTAAGATGAAAAAAGTTGATTTCGGAGCATGATTCGTGAAAAGGAGCTTCAATGGTTTTGTGGCATATGAAAAATTCCCTAAGCCCCGGACCCATCGATTTTGGTCAAAAATAAAAAAATTTAAAGTGCCCCAATTTCTGCTTTAAACTTTAGTTACCATACCAAAATGAATCACTGAGATGAAAAAAGTTGATTTCGGAGCATGATTTTTGAACAGGAGCTTTAATGGTTTTGTGGCATATGAGAAATTCCCTAAGCCCGAACATTTGATTTTGGTCAAAAAGAAAAAATTTAAAAGTGCCCCAATTTCTGCTTTAAACTTTAGTTACCATCTCAAAATGAATCACTGAGATGAAAAAAGTTGATTTCGGATCATGATTTTTGAACAGGAGCTTCAATGGTTTTGTGGCATATGAGAAATTCCCTAAGCCCCGGACCCATCGATTTTGGTCAAAAATAAAAAATTTAAAAGTGCCCCAATTTCTGCTTTAAACTTTAGTTACCATCCCAAAATGAATCACTGAGATGAAAAAAGTTGATTTCGGAGCATGATTTTTGAACAGGAGCTTCAATGGTTTTGTGGCATATGAGAAATTCCCTAAGCCTCGGACCCATTAATTTTGGTCAAAAATAAAAAATTTAAAAGTGCCCCAATTTCTGCTTTAAACTTTAGTTACCATCCCAAAATGAATCACTGAGATGAAAAAAGTTGATTTCGGAGCATGATTTTTGAACAGGAGCTTCAATGGTTTTGTGGCGTTTGAGAAATTCCCTAAGCCCCAGACCCATCGATTTTGGTCAAAAATAAAAATGTTAAAGTGCCCCAATTTTTGCTTTAAAGTTTAGTTACCATCTCAAAATGAATCACTGAGATGAAAAAAGTTGATTTCGGAGCATGATTTTTGAACAGGAGCTTCAGTTGTTTTTTTTGGCATATGAGAAATTCCCTAAGCCCCGGACCCATCGATTTTGGTAAAAAATTTTTTTTTTGAAGTGCCCCAATTTCTACTTTAACCTTTAGTTACCATCCCAAAATGAATCACTGAGATAAAAAAGTTGATTTCGGAGCATGATTTTTGAACAGGAGCTTCAACAGTTTTGTGGCGTATGAGAAATTCCCTAAGCCCTGGACCCATCGATTTTGGTCAAAAATTAAATATTTTAAAGTGCCCCAATTTCTGCTTTAAACTTTAGTTACCATCCCAAAATGAATCACTGAGATGAAAAAAGTTGATTTTGGAGCATGATTTTTGAACAGAAACTACAATGGTTTTGTGGTGTATGAGAAATTCCCTAAGCCCCAGACCCATCGATTTTGGTCAAAAATGAAAAATATTAAAGTGCCCCAATTTCTGCTTTAAACTTTAGTTACCATCCCAAAATGAATCACTGAGATGAAAAAAGTTGATTTCGGAGCATGATTTTTGAACAGGAGCTTCAATGGTTTTGTGGTGTATGAGAAATTCTCTAAGCCCCGGACACATCGATTTTGGTCAAAAATAAAAATGTAAAAGTGCCCCAATTTCAGCTTGAAACTTTAGTTACCATCCCTAAATGAATCACTGAGATGAAAAAAGTTGATTTCGGAGCATGATTTTTGAACAGGAGCTTCAATGGTTTTGTGGCATATGAAAAATTCCCTAAGCCCCAGACCCATCAATTTTGGTCAAAAATAAAAAAATTAAAAGTGCCCCAATTTCTGCTTTAAACTTTAGTTACCATCCCAAAATGAATCACTGAGATGAAAAAAGTTGATTTCGGAGCATGATTTTTGAACAGGAGCTTCAGTTGTTTTTTTTGGCATATGAGAAATTCCCTAAGCCCCGGACCCATCGATTTTGGTCAAAAATTTTTTTTTTGAAGTGCCCCAATTTCTACTTTAACCTTTAGTTACCATCCCAAAATGAATCACTGAGATAAAAAAGTTGATTTCGGAGCATGATTTTTGAACAGGAGCTTCAACAGTTTTGTGGCGTATGAGAAATTCCCTAAGCCCTGGACCCATCGATTTTGGTCAAAAATTAAATATTTTAAAGTGCCCCAATTTCTGCTTTAAACTTTAGTTACCATCCCAAAATGAATCACTGAGATGAAAAAAGTTGATTTTGGAGCATGATTTTTGAACAGAAACTACAATGGTTTTGTGGTGTATGAGAAATTCCCTAAGCCCCAGACCCATCGATTTTGGTCAAAAATGAAAAATATTAAAGTGCCCCAATTTCTGCTTTAAACTTTAGTTACCATCCCAAAATGAATCACTGAGATGAAAAAAGTTGATTTCGGAGCATGATTTTTGAACAGGAGCTTCAATGGTTTTGTGGTGTATGAGAAATTCTCTAAGCCCCGGACACATCGATTTTGGTCAAAAATAAAAATGTAAAAGTGCCCCAATTTCAGCTTGAAACTTTAGTTACCATCCCTAAATGAATCACTGAGATGAAAAAAGTTGATTTCGGAGCATGATTTTTGAACAGGAGCTTCAATGGTTTTGTGGCATATGAAAAATTCCCTAAGCCCCAGACCCATCAATTTTGGTCAAAAATAAAAAAATTAAAAGTGCCCCAATTTCTGCTTTAAACTTTAGTTACCATCCCAAAATGAATCACTGAGATGAAAAAAGTTGATTTCGGAGCATGATTTTTGAACAGGAGCTTCAATGGTTTTGTGGCATATGAGAAATTCCCTAAGCCCCGGACCCATCGATTTTGGTCAAAAATGAAAAATTTTAAAGAGCCCTAATTTTTGCTTTAAACTTTAGTTACCATCCCAAAATAAATTACTGAGATGAAAAAAGTTGATTTCGGAGCATGATTTTTGAACAGGAGCTTCAATGGTTTTGTGGCATATGAGAAATTCCCTAAGCCCCGGACCCATCGATATTGGTCAAAAATAAAAAATTGAAATGTGCCCCAATTTCTGCTTTAAACTTTAGTTACCATCTCAAAATGAATCACTGAGATGAAAAAAGTTGATTTCGGAGCATTATTTTTGAACAGGAGCTTCAATGGTTTTGTGGCATATGAGAAATTCCCTAAGCCCCGGACCTATCAATTTTGGTCAAAAATAAAAAAAATAAAAGTGCCCCAATATCTGCTTTAAACTTTAGTTACCATCTCAAAATGAATCACAAAGATGAAAAAAGTTGATTTCGGAGCATGATTTGTGAACAGGAGCTTCAATGGTTTTGTGGCATATGAGAAATTCCCTAAGCCCCGGACCCATCGATTTTGGTCAAAAATAATTTTTTTTAAAGTGCCCCAATTTCTGCTTTAAACTTTATTTACCATCCCAAAATGAATCACTGAGATGAATAAAGTTGATTTCGGAGCATGATTTTTGAACAGGAGCTACAATGGTTTTGTGGCATATGAGAAATTCCCTAAGCCTGGACCATTTGATTTTGGTCAAAAAGAAAAAATTTAAAAGTGCCCCAATTTCTGCTTTAAACTTTAGTTACCATCTCAAAATGAATCACTGAGATGAAAAAAGTTGATTTCAGATCATGATTTTTGAACAGGAGCTTCAATTGTTTTGTGGCATATGAGAAATTCCCTAAGCCCCGGACCCATCGATTTTGGTCAAAAATAAAAAAATTAAAAGTGCCCCAATTTCTGCTTTCAAATTTAGTTACCATTCCAAAATGAATCACTGGGATGAAGAAAATTGATTTCGGAGCATTATCTTTGAACAGGAGCTTCAATGGTTTTGTGGCATATGAGAAATTCCCTAAGCCCCGGACCCATCGATTTTGGTAAAAAATAAAATTTTTTGAAGTGCCCCGATTTCTACTTTAAACTTTAGTTACCATCCCAAAATGAATCACTGAGATAAAAAAGTTGATTTCGGAGCATGATTTTTGAACAGAAGCTACAACGGTTTTGTGGTGTATGAGAAATTCCCTAAGCCCCAGACCCATCGATTTTGGTCAAAAATGAAACATTTTAAAGTGCCCCAATTTCTGCTTTAAACTTTAGTTACCATCCCAAAATGAATCACTGAGATGAAAAAAGTTGATTTCGGAGCATGATTTTTGAACAGGAGCTACAATGGTTTTGTGGCATATGAGAAATTCCCTAAGCCTCGGACCCATTAATTTTGGTCAAAAATAAAAAATTTAAAAGTGCCCCAATTTCTGCTTTAAACTTTAGTTACCATCCCAAAATGAATCACTGAGATGAAAAAAGTTGATTTCGGAGCATGATTTTTGAACAGGAGCTTCAATGGTTTTGTGGCATATGAGAAATTCCCTAAACCCCGGACCCATCGATTTTGGTAAAAAATAAAAAATTTAAAAGTGCCCCAATTTCTGCTTTAAACTTTAGTTACCATCCCAAAATGAATCACTGAGATGAAAAAAGTTGATTTCGGAGCATGATTTTTTAACAGGAGCTTCAATGGTTTTGTGGCATATGAGAAATTCCCTAAGCCTCGGACCCATTAATTTTGGTCAAAAATAAAAAATTTAAAAGTGCCCCAATTTCTGCTTTAAACTTTAGTTACCATCCCAGAATGAATCACTGAGATGAAAAAAGTTGATTTCGGAGCATGATTTTTGAACAGGAGCTTCAATGGTTTTGTGGCATATGAGAAATTCCCTAAGCCCCGGACCCATCGATTTTGGTCAAAAATAAAAAAATTTAAAGTGCCCCAATTTCTGCTTTAAACTTTAGTTACCATACCAAAATGAATCACTGAGATGAAAAAAGTTGATTTCGGATCATGATTTTTGAACAGGAGCTTCAATGGTTTTGTGGCATATGAGAAATTCCCTAAGCCCCGGACCCATCGATTTTGGTCAAAAATAAAAAATTTAAAAGTGCCCCAATTTCTGCTTTAAACTTTAGTTACCATCCCAAAATGAATCACTGAGATGAAAAAAGTTGATTTCGGAGCATGATTTTTGAACAGGAGCTTCAATGGTTTTGTGGCATATGAGAAATTCCCTAAGCCTCGGACCCATTAATTTTGGTCAAAAATAAAAAATTTAAAAGTGCCCCAATTTCTGCTTTAAACTTTAGTTACCATCCCAGAATGAATCACTGAGATGAAAAAAGTTGATTTCGGAGCATGATTTTTGAACAGGAGCTTCAATGGTTTTGTGGCATATGAGAAATTCCCTAAGCCCCGGACCCATCGATTTTGGTAAAAAATAAAAAATTTAAAAGTGCCCCAATTTCTGCTTTAAACTTTAGTTACCATCTCAAAATGAATCACTGAGATGAAAAAAGTTGATTTCGGAGCATTATTTTTGAACAGGAGCTTCAATGGTTTTGTGGCATATGAGAAATTCCCTAAGCCCCGGACCTATCAATTTTGGTCAAAAATAAAAAAAATAAAAGTGCCCCAATATCTGCTTTAAACTTTAGTTACCATCTCAAAATGAATCACTAAGATGAAAAAAGTTGATTTCGGAGCATGATTCGTGAAAAGGAGCTTCAATGGTTTTGTGGCATATGAAAAATTCCCTAAGCCCCGGACCCATCGATTTTGGTCAAAAATAAAAATTTTTAAAGTGCCCCAATTTCTGCTTTAAACTTTAGTTACCATACCAAAATGAATCACTGAGATGAAAAAAGTTGATTTCGGAGCATGATTTTTGAACAGGAGCTTTAATGGTTTTGTGGCATATGAGAAATTCCCTAAGCCCGAACATTTGATTTTGGTCAAAAAGAAAAAATTTAAAAGTGCCCCAATTTCTGCTTTAAACTTTAGTTACCATCTCAAAATGAATCACTGAGATGAAAAAAGTTGATTTCGGATCATGATTTTTGAACAGGAGCTTCAATGGTTTTGTGGCATATGAGAAATTCCCTAAGCCCCGGACCCATCGATTTTGGTCAAAAATAAAAAATTTAAAAGTGCCCCAATTTCTGCTTTAAACTTTAGTTACCATCCCAAAATGAATCACTGAGATGAAAAAAGTTGATTTCGGAGCATGATTTTTGAACAGGAGCTTCAATGGTTTTGTGGCATATGAGAAATTCCCTAAGCCTCGGACCCATTAATTTTGGTCAAAAATAAAAAATTTAAAAGTGCCCCAATTTCTGCTTTAAACTTTAGTTACCATCCCAAAATGAATCACTGAGATGAAAAAAGTTGATTTCGGAGCATGATTTTTGAACAGGAGCTTCAATGGTTTTGTGGCGTTTGAGAAATTCCCTAAGCCCCAGACCCATCGATTTTGGTCAAAAATAAAAATGTTAAAGTGCCCCAATTTTTGCTTTAAAGTTTAGTTACCATCTCAAAATGAATCACTGAGATGAAAAAAGTTGATTTCGGAGCATGATTTTTGAACAGGAGCTTCAGTTGTTTTTTTTGGCATATGAGAAATTCCCTAAGCCCCGGACCCATCGATTTTGGTCAAAAAAATTTTTTTTTGAAGTGCCCCAATTTCTACTTTAACCTTTAGTTACCATCCCAAAATGAATCACTGAGATAAAAAAGTTGATTTCGGAGCATGATTTTTGAACAGGAGCTTCAACAGTTTTGTGGCGTATGAGAAATTCCCTAAGCCCTGGACCCATCGATTTTGGTCAAAAATTAAATATTTTAAAGTGCCCCAATTTCTGCTTTAAACTTTAGTTACCATCCCAAAATGAATCACTGAGATGAAAAAAGTTGATTTTGGAGCATGATTTTTGAACAGAAACTACAATGGTTTTGTGGTGTATGAGAAATTCCCTAAGCCCCAGACCCATCGATTTTGGTCAAAAATGAAAAATATTAAAGTGCCCCAATTTCTGCTTTAAACTTTAGTTACCATCCCAAAATGAATCACTGAGATGAAAAAAGTTGATTTCGGAGCATGATTTTTGAACAGGAGCTTCAATGGTTTTGTGGTGTATGAGAAATTCTCTAAGCCCCGGACACATCGATTTTGGTCAAAAATAAAAATGTAAAAGTGCCCCAATTTCAGCTTGAAACTTTAGTTACCATCCCTAAATGAATCACTGAGATGAAAAAAGTTGATTTCGGAGCATGATTTTTGAACAGGAGCTTCAATGGTTTTGTGGCATATGAAAAATTCCCTAAGCCCCAGACCCATCAATTTTGGTCAAAAATAAAAAAATTAAAAGTGCCCCAATTTCTGCTTTAAACTTTAGTTACCATCCCAAAATGAATCACTGAGATGAAAAAAGTTGATTTCGGAGCATGATTTTTGAACAGGAGCTTCAATGGTTTTGTGGCATATGAGAAATTCCCTAAGCCCCGGACCCATCGATTTTGGTCAAAAATGAAAAATTTTAAAGAGCCCTAATTTTTGCTTTAAACTTTAGTTACCATCCCAAAATAAATTACTGAGATGAAAAAAGTTGATTTCGGAGCATGATTTTTGAACAGGAGCTTCAATGGTTTTGTGGCATATGAGAAATTCCCTAAGCCCCGGACCCATCGATATTGGTCAAAAATAAAAAATTTAAATGTGCCCCAATTTCTGCTTTAAACTTTAGTTACCATCTCAAAATGAATCACTGAGATGAAAAAAGTTGATTTCGGAGCATTATTTTTGAACAGGAGCTTCAATGGTTTTGTGGCATATGAGAAATTCCCTAAGCCCCGGACCTATCAATTTTGGTCAAAAATAAAAAAAATAAAAGTGCCCCAATATCTGCTTTAAACTTTAGTTACCATCTCAAAATGAATCACTAAGATGAAAAAAGTTGATTTCGGAGCATGATTTGTGAACAGGAGCTTCAATGGTTTTGTGGCATATGAGAAATTCCCTAAGCCCCGGACCCATCGATTTTGGTCAAAAATAATTTTTTTTAAAGTGCCCCAATTTCTGCTTTAAACTTTATTTACCATCCCAAAATGAATCACTGAGATGAATAAAGTTGATTTCGGAGCATGATTTTTGAACAGGAGCTACAATGGTTTTGTGGCATATGAGAAATTCCCTAAGCCTGGACCATTTGATTTTGGTCAAAAAGAAAAAAATTAAAAGTGCCCCAATTTCTGCTTTAAACTTTAGTTACCATCTCAAAATGAATCACTGAGATGAAAAAAGTTGATTTCAGATCATGATTTTTGAACAGGAGCTTCAATTGTTTTGTGGCATATGAGAAATTCCCTAAGCCCCGGACCCATCGATTTTGGTCAAAAAAAAAAAATTAAAAGTGCCCCAATTTCTGCTTTCAAATTTAGTTACCATTCCAAAATGAATCACTGGGATGAAGAAAATTGATTTCGGAGCATTATCTTTGAACAGGAGCTTCAATGGTTTTGTGGCATATGAGAAATTCCCTAAGCCCCGGACCCATCGATTTTGGTAAAAAATAAAATTTTTTGAAGTGCCCCGATTTCTACTTTAAACTTTAGTTACCATCCCAAAATGAATCACTGAGATAAAAAAGTTGATTTCGGAGCATGATTTTTGAACAGAAGCTACAACGGTTTTGTGGTGTATGAGAAATTCCCTAAGCCCCGGACCCATCGATTTTGGTCAAAAATGAAACATTTTAAAGTGCCCCAATTTCTGCTTTAAACTTTAGTTACCATCCCAAAATGAATCACTGAGATGAAAAAAGTTGATTTCGGAGCATGATTTTTGAACAGGAGCTACAATGGTTTTGTGGCATATGAGAAATTCCCTAAGCCTCGGACCCATTAATTTTGGTCAAAAATAAAAAATTTAAAAGTGCCCCAATTTCTGCTTTAAACTTTAGTTACCATCCCAAAATGAATCACTGAGATGAAAAAAGTTGATTTCGGAGCATGATTTTTGAACAGGAGCTTCAATGGTTTTGTGGCATATGAGAAATTCCCTAAGCCCCGGACCCATCGATTTTGGTAAAAAATAAAAAATTTAAAAGTGCCCCAATTTCTGCTTTAAACTTTAGTTACCATCCCAAAATGAATCACTGAGATGAAAAAAGTTGATTTCGGAGCATGATTTTTTAACAGGAGCTTCAATGGTTTTGTGGTGTATGAGAAATTCCCTAAGCCCCGGACACATCGATTTTGGTCAAAAATAAAAATGTAAAAGTGCCCCAATTTCAGCTTTAAACTTTAGTTACCATCCCAAAATGAATCACTGAGATGAAAAAAGTTGATTTCGGAGCATGATTTTTGAACAGGAGCTTCAATGGTTTTGTGGCATATGAGAAATTCCCTAAGCCTCGGACCCATTAATTTTGGTCAAAAATAAAAAATTTAAAAGTGCCCCAATTTCTGCTTTAAACTTTAGTTACCATCCCAGAATGAATCACTGAGATGAAAAAAGTTGATTTCGGAGCATGATTTTTGAACAGGAGCTTCAATGGTTTTGTGGCATATGAGAAATTCCCTAAGCCCCGGACCTATCAATTTTGGTCAAAAATAAAAAAAATAAAAGTGCCCCAATATCTGCTTTAAACTTTAGTTACCATCTCAAAATGAATCACTAAGATGAAAAAAGTTGATTTCGGAGCATGATTCGTGAAAAGGAGCTTCAATGGTTTTGTGGCATATGAAAAATTCCCTAAGCCCCGGACCCATCGATTTTGGTCAAAAATAAAAAAATTTAAAGTGCCCCAATTTCTGCTTTAAACTTTAGTTACCATACCAAAATGAATCACTGAGATGAAAAAAGTTGATTTCGGAGCATGATTTTTGAACAGGAGCTTTAATGGTTTTGTGGCATATGAGAAATTCCCTAAGCCCGAACATTTGATTTTGGTCAAAAAGAAAAAATTTAAAAGTGCCCCAATTTCTGCTTTAAACTTTAGTTACCATCTCAAAATGAATCACTGAGATGAAAAAAGTTGATTTCGGATCATGATTTTTGAACAGGAGCTTCAATGGTTTTGTGGCATATGAGAAATTCCCTAAGCCCCGGACCCATCGATTTTGGTCAAAAATAAAAAATTTTAAAGTGCCCCAATTTCTGCTTTAAACTTTAGTTACCATCCCAAAATGAATCACTGAGATGAAAAAAGTTGATTTCGGAGCATGATTTTTGAACAGGAGCTTCAATGGTTTTGTGGCATATGAGAAATTCCCTAAGCCTCGGACCCATTAATTTTGGTCAAAAATAAAAAATTTAAAAGTGCCCCAATTTCTGCTTTAAACTTTAGTTACCATCCCAAAATGAATCACTGAGATGAAAAAAGTTGATTTCGGAGCATGATTTTTGAACAGGAGCTTCAATGGTTTTGTGGCGTTTGAGAAATTCCCTAAGCCCCAGACCCATCGATTTTGGTCAAAAATAAAAATGTTAAAGTGCCCCAATTTTTGCTTTAAAGTTTAGTTACCATCTCAAAATGAATCACTGAGATGAAAAAAGTTGATTTCGGAGCATGATTTTTGAACAGGAGCTTCAGTTGTTTTTTTTGGCATATGAGAAATTCCCTAAGCCCCGGACCCATCGATTTTGGTCAAAATTTTTTTTTTTGAAGTGCCCCAATTTCTACTTTAACCTTTAGTTACCATCCCAAAATGAATCACTGAGATAAAAAAGTTGATTTCGGAGCATGATTTTTGAACAGGAGCTTCAACAGTTTTGTGGCGTATGAGAAATTCCCTAAGCCCTGGACCCATCGATTTTGGTCAAAAATTAAATATTTTAAAGTGCCCCAATTTCTGCTTTAAACTTTAGTTACCATCCCAAAATGAATCACTGAGATGAAAAAAGTTGATTTTGGAGCATGATTTTTGAACAGAAACTACAATGGTTTTGTGGTGTATGAGAAATTCCCTAAGCCCCAGACCCATCGATTTTGGTCAAAAATGAAAAATATTAAAGTGCCCCAATTTCTGCTTTAAACTTTAGTTACCATCCCAAAATGAATCACTGAGATGAAAAAAGTTGATTTCGGAGCATGATTTTTGAACAGGAGCTTCAATGGTTTTGTGGTGTATGAGAAATTCTCTAAGCCCCGGACACATCGATTTTGGTCAAAAATAAAAATGTAAAAGTGCCCCAATTTCAGCTTGAAACTTTAGTTACCATCCCTAAATGAATCACTGAGATGAAAAAAGTTGATTTCGGAGCATGATTTTTGAACAGGAGCTTCAATGGTTTTGTGGCATATGAAAAATTCCCTAAGCCCCAGACCCATCAATTTTGGTCAAAAATAAAAAAATTAAAAGTGCCCCAATTTCTGCTTTAAACTTTAGTTACCATCCCAAAATGAATCACTGAGATGAAAAAAGTTGATTTCGGAGCATGATTTTTGAACAGGAGCTTCAATGGTTTTGTGGCATATGAGAAATTCCCTAAGCCCCGGACCCATCGATTTTGGTCAAAAATGAAAAATTTTAAAGAGCCCTAATTTTTGCTTTAAACTTTAGTTACCATCCCAAAATAAATTACTGAGATGAAAAAAGTTGATTTCGGAGCATGATTTTTGAACAGGAGCTTCAATGGTTTTGTGGCATATGAGAAATTCCCTAAGCCCCGGACCCATCGATATTGGTCAAAAATAAAAAATTTAAATGTGCCCCAATTTCTGCTTTAAACTTTAGTTACCATCTCAAAATGAATCACTGAGATGAAAAAAGTTGATTTCGGAGCATTATTTTTGAACAGGAGCTTCAATGGTTTTGTGGCATATGAGAAATTCCCTAAGCCCCGGACCTATCAATTTTGGTCAAAAATAAAAAAAATAAAAGTGCCCCAATATCTGCTTTAAACTTTAGTTACCATCTCAAAATGAATCACTAAGATGAAAAAAGTTGATTTCGGAGCATGATTTGTGAACAGGAGCTTCAATGGTTTTGTGGCATATGAGAAATTCCCTAAGCCCCGGACCCATCGATTTTGGTCAAAAATAATTTTTTTTAAAGTGCCCCAATTTCTGCTTTAAACTTTATTTACCATCCCAAAATGAATCACTGAGATGAATAAAGTTGATTTCGGAGCATGATTTTTGAACAGGAGCTACAATGGTTTTGTGGCATATGAGAAATTCCCTAAGCCTGGACCATTTGATTTTGGTCAAAAAGAAAAAAATTAAAAGTGCCCCAATTTCTGCTTTAAACTTTAGTTACCATCTCAAAATGAATCACTGAGATGAAAAAAGTTGATTTCAGATCATGATTTTTGAACAGGAGCTTCAATTGTTTTGTGGCATATGAGAAATTCCCTAAGCCCCGGACCCATCGATTTTGGTCAAAAAAAAAAAATTAAAAGTGCCCCAATTTCTGCTTTCAAATTTAGTTACCATTCCAAAATGAATCACTGGGATGAAGAAAATTGATTTCGGAGCATTATCTTTGAACAGGAGCTTCAATGGTTTTGTGGCATATGAGAAATTCCCTAAGCCCCGGACCCATCGATTTTGGTAAAAAATAAAATTTTTTGAAGTGCCCCGATTTCTACTTTAAACTTTAGTTACCATCCCAAAATGAATCACTGAGATAAAAAAGTTGATTTCGGAGCATGATTTTTGAACAGAAGCTACAACGGTTTTGTGGTGTATGAGAAATTCCCTAAGCCCCGGACCCATCGATTTTGGTCAAAAATGAAACATTTTAAAGTGCCCCAATTTCTGCTTTAAACTTTAGTTACCATCCCAAAATGAATCACTGAGATGAAAAAAGTTGATTTCGGAGCATGATTTTTGAACAGGAGCTACAATGGTTTTGTGGCATATGAGAAATTCCCTAAGCCTCGGACCCATTAATTTTGGTCAAAAATAAAAAATTTAAAAGTGCCCCAATTTCTGCTTTAAACTTTAGTTACCATCCCAAAATGAATCACTGAGATGAAAAAAGTTGATTTCGGAGCATGATTTTTGAACAGGAGCTTCAATGGTTTTGTGGCATATGAGAAATTCCCTAAGCCCCGGACCCATCGATTTTGGTAAAAAATAAAAAATTTAAAAGTGCCCCAATTTCTGCTTTAAACTTTAGTTACCATCCCAAAATGAATCACTGAGATGAAAAAAGTTGATTTCGGAGCATGATTTTTTAACAGGAGCTTCAATGGTTTTGTGGTGTATGAGAAATTCCCTAAGCCCCGGACACATCGATTTTGGTCAAAAATAAAAATGTAAAAGTGCCCCAATTTCAGCTTTAAACTTTAGTTACCATCCCAAAATGAATCACTGAGATGAAAAAAGTTGATTTCGGAGCATGATTTTTGAACAGGAGCTTCAATGGTTTTGTGGCATATGAGAAATTCCCTAAGCCTCGGACCCATTAATTTTGGTCAAAAATAAAAAATTTAAAAGTGCCCCAATTTCTGCTTTAAACTTTAGTTACCATCCCAGAATGAATCACTGAGATGAAAAAAGTTGATTTCGGAGCATGATTTTTGAACAGGAGCTTCAATGGTTTTGTGGCATATGAGAAATTCCCTAAGCCCCGGACCCATCGATTTTGGTAAAAAATAAAAAATTTAAAAGTGCCCCAATTTCTGCTTTAAACTTTAGTTACCATCTCAAAATGAATCACTGAGATGAAAAAAGTTGATTTCGGAGCATTATTTTTGAACAGGAGCTTCAATGGTTTTGTGGCATATGAGAAATTCCCTAAGCCCCGGACCTATCAATTTTGGTCAAAAATAAAAAAAATAAAAGTGCCCCAATATCTGCTTTAAACTTTAGTTACCATCTCAAAATGAATCACTAAGATGAAAAAAGTTGATTTCGGAGCATGATTCGTGAAAAGGAGCTTCAATGGTTTTGTGGCATATGAAAAATTCCCTAAGCCCCGGACCCATCGATTTTGGTCAAAAATAAAAAAATTTAAAGTGCCCCAATTTCTGCTTTAAACTTTAGTTACCATACCAAAATGAATCACTGAGATGAAAAAAGTTGATTTCGGAGCATGATTTTTGAACAGGAGCTTTAATGGTTTTGTGGCATATGAGAAATTCCCTAAGCCCGAACATTTGATTTTGGTCAAAAAGAAAAAATTTAAAAGTGCCCCAATTTCTGCTTTAAACTTTAGTTACCATCTCAAAATGAATCACTGAGATGAAAAAAGTTGATTTCGGATCATGATTTTTGAACAGGAGCTTCAATGGTTTTGTGGCATATGAGAAATTCCCTAAGCCCCGGACCCATCGATTTTGGTCAAAAATAAAAAATTTTAAAGTGCCCCAATTTCTGCTTTAAACTTTAGTTACCATCCCAAAATGAATCACTGAGATGAAAAAAGTTGATTTCGGAGCATGATTTTTGAACAGGAGCTTCAATGGTTTTGTGGCATATGAGAAATTCCCTAAGCCTCGGACCCATTAATTTTGGTCAAAAATAAAAAATTTAAAAGTGCCCCAATTTCTGCTTTAAACTTTAGTTACCATCCCAAAATGAATCACTGAGATGAAAAAAGTTGATTTCGGAGCATGATTTTTGAACAGGAGCTTCAATGGTTTTGTGGCGTTTGAGAAATTCCCTAAGCCCCAGACCCATCGATTTTGGTCAAAAATAAAAATGTTAAAGTGCCCCAATTTTTGCTTTAAAGTTTAGTTACCATCTCAAAATGAATCACTGAGATGAAAAAAGTTGATTTCGGAGCATGATTTTTGAACAGGAGCTTCAGTTGTTTTTTTTTGGCATATGAGAAATTCCCTAAGCCCCGGACCCATCGATTTTGGTCAAAATTTTTTTTTTGAAGTGCCCCAATTTCTACTTTAACCTTTAGTTACCATCCCAAAATGAATCACTGAGATAAAAAAGTTGATTTCGGAGCATGATTTTTGAACAGGAGCTTCAACAGTTTTGTGGCATATGAGAAATTCCCTAAGCCCTGGACCCATCGATTTTGGTCAAAAATTAAATATTTTAAAGTGCCCCAATTTCTGCTTTAAACTTTAGTTACCATCCCAAAATGAATCACTGAGATGAAAAAAGTTGATTTTGGAGCATGATTTTTGAACAGAAACTACAATGGTTTTGTGGTGTATGAGAAATTCCCTAAGCCCCAGACCCATCGATTTTGGTCAAAAATGAAAAATATTAAAGTGCCCCAATTTCTGCTTTAAACTTTAGTTACCATCCCAAAATGAATCACTGAGATGAAAAAAGTTGATTTCGGAGCATGATTTTTGAACAGGAGCTTCAATGGTTTTGTGGTGTATGAGAAATTCTCTAAGCCCCGGACACATCGATTTTGGTCAAAAATAAAAATGTAAAAGTGCCCCAATTTCAGCTTGAAACTTTAGTTACCATCCCTAAATGAATCACTGAGATGAAAAAAGTTGATTTCGGAGCATGATTTTTGAACAGGAGCTTCAATGGTTTTGTGGCATATGAAAAATTCCCTAAGCCCCAGACCCATCAATTTTGGTCAAAAATAAAAAAATTAAAAGTGCCCCAATTTCTGCTTTAAACTTTAGTTACCATCCCAAAATGAATCACTGAGATGAAAAAAGTTGATTTCGGAGCATGATTTTTGAACAGGAGCTTCAATGGTTTTGTGGCATATGAGAAATTCCCTAAGCCCCGGACCCATCGATTTTGGTAAAAAATAAAAAATTTAAAAGTGCCCCAATTTCTGCTTTAAACTTTAGTTACCATCTCAAAATGAATCACTGAGATGAAAAAAGTTGATTTCGGAGCATTATTTTTGAACAGGAGCTTCAATGGTTTTGTGGCATATGAGAAATTCCCTAAGCCCCGGACCTATCAATTTTGGTCAAAAATAAAAAAAATAAAAGTGCCCCAATATCTGCTTTAAACTTTAGTTACCATCTCAAAATGAATCACTAAGATGAAAAAAGTTGATTTCGGAGCATGATTCGTGAAAAGGAGCTTCAATGGTTTTGTGGCATATGAAAAATTCCCTAAGCCCCGGACCCATCGATTTTGGTCAAAAATAAAAAAATTTAAAGTGCCCCAATTTCTGCTTTAAACTTTAGTTACCATACCAAAATGAATCACTGAGATGAAAAAAGTTGATTTCGGAGCATGATTTTTGAACAGGAGCTTTAATGGTTTTGTGGCATATGAGAAATTCCCTAAGCCCGAACATTTGATTTTGGTCAAAAAGAAAAAATTTAAAAGTGCCCCAATTTCTGCTTTAAACTTTAGTTACCATCTCAAAATGAATCACTGAGATGAAAAAAGTTGATTTCGGATCATGATTTTTGAACAGGAGCTTCAATGGTTTTGTGGCATATGAGAAATTCCCTAAGCCCCGGACCCATCGATTTTGGTCAAAAATAAAAAATTTAAAAGTGCCCCAATTTCTGCTTTAAACTTTAGTTACCATCCCAAAATGAATCACTGAGATGAAAAAAGTTGATTTCGGAGCATGATTTTTGAACAGGAGCTTCAATGGTTTTGTGGTGTATGAGAAATTCTCTAAGCCCCGGACACATCGATTTTGGTCAAAAATAAAAATGTAAAAGTGCCCCAATTTCAGCTTGAAACTTTAGTTACCATCCCTAAATGAATCACTGAGATGAAAAAAGTTGATTTCGGAGCATGATTTTTGAACAGGAGCTTCAATGGTTTTGTGGCATATGAAAAATTCCCTAAGCCCCAGACCCATCAATTTTGGTCAAAAATAAAAAAATTAAAAGTGCCCCAATTTCTGCTTTAAACTTTAGTTACCATCCCAAAATGAATCACTGAGATGAAAAAAGTTGATTTCGGAGCATGATTTTTGAACAGGAGCTTCAATGGTTTTGTGGCATATGAGAAATTCCCTAAGCCCCGGACCCATCGATTTTGGTAAAAAATAAAAAATTTAAAAGTGCCCCAATTTCTGCTTTAAACTTTAGTTACCATCTCAAAATGAATCACTGAGATGAAAAAAGTTGATTTCGGAGCATTATTTTTGAACAGGAGCTTCAATGGTTTTGTGGCATATGAGAAATTCCCTAAGCCCCGGACCTATCAATTTTGGTCAAAAATAAAAAAAATAAAAGTGCCCCAATATCTGCTTTAAACTTTAGTTACCATCTCAAAATGAATCACTAAGATGAAAAAAGTTGATTTCGGAGCATGATTCGTGAAAAGGAGCTTCAATGGTTTTGTGGCATATGAAAAATTCCCTAAGCCCCGGACCCATCGATTTTGGTCAAAAATAAAAAAATTTAAAGTGCCCCAATTTCTGCTTTAAACTTTAGTTACCATACCAAAATGAATCACTGAGATGAAAAAAGTTGATTTCGGAGCATGATTTTTGAACAGGAGCTTTAATGGTTTTGTGGCATATGAGAAATTCCCTAAGCCCGAACATTTGATTTTGGTCAAAAAGAAAAAATTTAAAAGTGCCCCAATTTCTGCTTTAAACTTTAGTTACCATCTCAAAATGAATCACTGAGATGAAAAAAGTTGATTTCGGATCATGATTTTTGAACAGGAGCTTCAATGGTTTTGTGGCATATGAGAAATTCCCTAAGCCCCGGACCCATCGATTTTGGTCAAAAATAAAAAATTTAAAAGTGCCCCAATTTCTGCTTTAAACTTTAGTTACCATCTCAAAATGAATCACTGAGATGAAAAAAGTTGATTTCGGAGCATTATTTTTGAACAGGAGCTTCAATGGTTTTGTGGCATATGAGAAATTCCCTAAGCCCCGGACCTATCAATTTTGGTCAAAAATAAAAAAAATAAAAGTGCCCCAATATCTGCTTTAAACTTTAGTTACCATCTCAAAATGAATCACTAAGATGAAAAAAGTTGATTTCGGAGCATGATTTTTGAACAGGAGCTTCAATGGTTTTGTGGCGTTTGAGAAATTCCCTAAGCCCCAGACCCATCGATTTTGGTCAAAAATAAAAATGTTAAAGTGCCCCAATTTTTGCTTTAAAGTTTAGTTACCATCTCAAAATGAATCACTGAGATGAAAAAAGTTGATTTCGGAGCATGATTTTTGAACAGGAGCTTCAGTTGTTTTTTTTGGCATATGAGAAATTCCCTAAGCCCCGGACCCATCGATTTTGGTCAAAAAATTTTTTTTTTGAAGTGCCCCAATTTCTACTTTAACCTTTAGTTACCATCCCAAAATGAATCACTGAGATAAAAAAGTTGATTTCGGAGCATGATTTTTGAACAGGAGCTTCAACAGTTTTGTGGCGTATGAGAAATTCCCTAAGCCCTGGACCCATCGATTTTGGTCAAAAATTAAATATTTTAAAGTGCCCCAATTTCTGCTTTAAACTTTAGTTACCATCCCAAAATGAATCACTGAGATGAAAAAAGTTGATTTTGGAGCATGATTTTTGAACAGAAACTACAATGGTTTTGTGGTGTATGAGAAATTCCCTAAGCCCCAGACCCATCGATTTTGGTCAAAAATGAAAAATATTAAAGTGCCCCAATTTCTGCTTTAAACTTTAGTTACCATCCCAAAATGAATCACTGAGATGAAAAAAGTTGATTTCGGAGCATGATTTTTGAACAGGAGCTTCAATGGTTTTGTGGTGTATGAGAAATTCTCTAAGCCCCGGACACATCGATTTTGGTCAAAAATAAAAATGTAAAAGTGCCCCAATTTCAGCTTGAAACTTTAGTTACCATCCCTAAATGAATCACTGAGATGAAAAAAGTTGATTTCGGAGCATGATTTTTGAACAGGAGCTTCAATGGTTTTGTGGCATATGAGAAATTCCCTAAGCCCCGGACCTATCAATTTTGGTCAAAAATAAAAAAAATAAAAGTGCCCCAATATCTGCTTTAAACTTTAGTTACCATCTCAAAATGAATCACTAAGATGAAAAAAGTTGATTTCGGAGCATGATTCGTGAAAAGGAGCTTCAATGGTTTTGTGGCATATGAAAAATTCCCTAAGCCCCGGACCCATCGATTTTGGTCAAAAATAAAAAAATTTAAAGTGCCCCAATTTCTGCTTTAAACTTTAGTTACCATACCAAAATGAATCACTGAGATGAAAAAAGTTGATTTCGGAGCATGATTTTTGAACAGGAGCTTTAATGGTTTTGTGGCATATGAGAAATTCCCTAAGCCCGAACATTTGATTTTGGTCAAAAAGAAAAAATTTAAAAGTGCCCCAATTTCTGCTTTAAACTTTAGTTACCATCTCAAAATGAATCACTGAGATGAAAAAAGTTGATTTCGGATCATGATTTTTGAACAGGAGCTTCAATGGTTTTGTGGCATATGAGAAATTCCCTAAGCCCCGGACCCATCGATTTTGGTCAAAAATAAAAAATTTAAAAGTGCCCCAATTTCTGCTTTAAACTTTAGTTACCATCCCAAAATGAATCACTGAGATGAAAAAAGTTGATTTCGGAGCATGATTTTTGAACAGGAGCTTCAATGGTTTTGTGGCATATGAGAAATTCCCTAAGCCTCGGACCCATTAATTTTGGTCAAAAATAAAAAATTTAAAAGTGCCCCAATTTCTGCTTTAAACTTTAGTTACCATCCCAAAATGAATCACTGAGATGAAAAAAGTTGATTTCGGAGCATGATTTTTGAACAGGAGCTTCAATGGTTTTGTGGCGTTTGAGAAATTCCCTAAGCCCCAGACCCATCGATTTTGGTCAAAAATAAAAATGTTAAAGTGCCCCAATTTTTGCTTTAAAGTTTAGTTACCATCTCAAAATGAATCACTGAGATGAAAAAAGTTGATTTCGGAGCATGATTTTTGAACAGGAGCTTCAGTTGTTTTTTTTGGCATATGATAAATTCCCTAAGCCCCGGACCCATCGATTTTGGTCAAAAATTTTTTTTTTTGAAGTGCCCCAATTTCTACTTTAACCTTTAGTTACCATCCCAAAATGAATCACTGAGATAAAAAAGTTGATTTCGGAGCATGATTTTTGAACAGGAGCTTCAACAGTTTTGTGGCGTATGAGAAATTCCCTAAGCCCTGGACCCATCGATTTTGGTCAAAAATTAAATATTTTAAAGTGCCCCAATTTCTGCTTTAAACTTTAGTTACCATCCCAAAATGAATCACTGAGATGAAAAAAGTTGATTTTGGAGCATGATTTTTGAACAGAAACTACAATGGTTTTGTGGTGTATGAGAAATTCCCTAAGCCCCAGACCCATCGATTTTGGTCAAAAATGAAAAATATTAAAGTGCCCCAATTTCTGCTTTAAACTTTAGTTACCATCCCAAAATGAATCACTGAGATGAAAAAAGTTGATTTCGGAGCATGATTTTTGAACAGGAGCTTCAATGGTTTTGTGGTGTATGAGAAATTCTCTAAGCCCCGGACACATCGATTTTGGTCAAAAATAAAAATGTAAAAGTGCCCCAATTTCAGCTTGAAACTTTAGTTACCATCCCTAAATGAATCACTGAGATGAAAAAAGTTGATTTCGGAGCATGATTTTTGAACAGGAGCTTCAATGGTTTTGTGGCATATGAAAAATTCCCTAAGCCCCAGACCCATCAATTTTGGTCAAAAATAAAAAAATTAAAAGTGCCCCAATTTCTGCTTTAAACTTTAGTTACCATCCCAAAATGAATCACTGAGATGAAAAAAGTTGATTTCGGAGCATGATTTTTGAACAGGAGCTTCAATGGTTTTGTGGCATATGAGAAATTCCCTAAGCCCCGGACCCATCGATTTTGGTCAAAAATGAAAAATTTTAAAGAGCCCTAATTTTTGCTTTAAACTTTAGTTACCATCCCAAAATAAATTACTGAGATGAAAAAAGTTGATTTCGGAGCATGATTTTTGAACAGGAGCTTCAATGGTTTTGTGGCATATGAGAAATTCCCTAAGCCCCGGACCCATCGATATTGGTCAAAAATAAAAAATTTAAATGTGCCCCAATTTCTGCTTTAAACTTTAGTTACCATCTCAAAATGAATCACTGAGATGAAAAAAGTTGATTTCGGAGCATTATTTTTGAACAGGAGCTTCAATGGTTTTGTGGCATATGAGAAATTCCCTAAGCCCCGGACCTATCAATTTTGGTCAAAAATAAAAAAAATAAAAGTGCCCCAATATCTGCTTTAAACTTTAGTTACCATCTCAAAATGAATCACTAAGATGAAAAAAGTTGATTTCGGAGCATGATTTGTGAACAGGAGCTTCAATGGTTTTGTGGCATATGAGAAATTCCCTAAGCCCCGGACCCATCGATTTTGGTCAAAAATAATTTTTTTTAAAGTGCCCCAATTTCTGCTTTAAACTTTATTTACCATCCCAAAATGAATCACTGAGATGAATAAAGTTGATTTCGGAGCATGATTTTTGAACAGGAGCTACAATGGTTTTGTGGCATATGAGAAATTCCCTAAGCCTGGACCATTTGATTTTGGTCAAAAAGAAAAAATTTAAAAGTGCCCCAATTTCTGCTTTAAACTTTAGTTACCATCTCAAAATGAATCACTGAGATGAAAAAAGTTGATTTCAGATCATGATTTTTGAACAGGAGCTTCAATTGTTTTGTGGCATATGAGAAATTCCCTAAGCCCCGGACCCATCGATTTTGGTCAAAAATAAAAAAATTAAAAGTGCCCCAATTTCTGCTTTCAAATTTAGTTACCATTCCAAAATGAATCACTGGGATGAAGAAAATTGATTTCGGAGCATTATCTTTGAACAGGAGCTTCAATGGTTTTGTGGCATATGAGAAATTCCCTAAGCCCCGGACCCATCGATTTTGGTAAAAAATAAAATTTTTTGAAGTGCCCCGATTTCTACTTTAAACTTTAGTTACCATCCCAAAATGAATCACTGAGATAAAAAAGTTGATTTCGGAGCATGATTTTTGAACAGAAGCTACAACGGTTTTGTGGTGTATGAGAAATTCCCTAAGCCCCAGACCCATCAATTTTGGTCAAAAATGAAACATTTTAAAGTGCCCCAATTTCTGCTTTAAACTTTAGTTACCATCCCAAAATGAATCACTGAGATGAAAAAAGTTGATTTCGGAGCATGATTTTTGAACAGGAGCTACAATGGTTTTGTGGCATATGAGAAATTCCCTAAGCCTCGGACCCATTAATTTTGGTCAAAAATAAAAAATTTAAAAGTGCCCCAATTTCTGCTTTAAACTTTAGTTACCATCCCAAAATGAATCACTGAGATGAAAAAAGTTGATTTCGGAGCATGATTTTTGAACAGGAGCTTCAATGGTTTTGTGGCATATGAGAAATTCCCTAAGCCCCGGACCCATCGATTTTGGTAAAAAATAAAAAATTTAAAAGTGCCCCAATTTCTGCTTTAAACTTTAGTTACCATCCCAAAATGAATCACTGAGATGAAAAAAGTTGATTTCGGAGCATGATTTTTTAACAGGAGCTTCAATGGTTTTGTGGTGTATGAGAAATTCCCTAAGCCCCGGACACATCGATTTTGGTCAAAAATAAAAATGTAAAAGTGCCCCAATTTCAGCTTTAAACTTTAGTTACCATCCCAAAATGAATCACTGAGATGAAAAAAGTTGATTTCGGAGCATGATTTTTGAACAGGAGCTTCAATGGTTTTGTGGCATATGAGAAATTCCCTAAGCCTCGGACCCATTAATTTTGGTCAAAAATAAAAAATTTAAAAGTGCCCCAATTTCTGCTTTAAACTTTAGTTACCATCCCAGAATGAATCACTGAGATGAAAAAAGTTGATTTCGGAGCATGATTTTTGAACAGGAGCTTCAATGGTTTTGTGGCATATGAGAAATTCCCTAAGCCCCGGACCCATCGATTTTGGTAAAAAATAAAAAATTTAAAAGTGCCCCAATTTCTGCTTTAAACTTTAGTTACCATCTCAAAATGAATCACTGAGATGAAAAAAGTTGATTTCGGAGCATTATTTTTGAACAGGAGCTTCAATGGTTTTGTGGCATATGAGAAATTCCCTAAGCCCCGGACCTATCAATTTTGGTCAAAAATAAAAAAAATAAAAGTGCCCCAATATCTGCTTTAAACTTTAGTTACCATCTCAAAATGAATCACTAAGATGAAAAAAGTTGATTTCGGAGCATGATTCGTGAAAAGGAGCTTCAATGGTTTTGTGGCATATGAAGAATTCCCTAAGCCCCGGACCCATCGATTTTGGTCAAAAATAAAATTTTTTAAAGTGCCCCAATTTCTGCTTTAAACTTTAGTTACCATACCAAAATGAATCACTGAGATGAAAAAAGTTGATTTCGGAGCATGATTTTTGAACAGGAGCTTTAATGGTTTTGTGGCATATGAGAAATTCCCTAAGCCCGAACATTTGATTTTGGTCAAAAAGAAAAAATTTAAAAGTGCCCCAATTTCTGCTTTAAACTTTAGTTACCATCTCAAAATGAATCACTGAGATGAAAAAAGTTGATTTCGGATCATGATTTTTGAACAGGAGCTTCAATGGTTTTGTGGCATATGAGAAATTCCCTAAGCCCCGGACCCATCGATTTTGGTCAAAAATAAAAAATTTAAAAGTGCCCCAATTTCTGCTTTAAACTTTAGTTACCATCCCAAAATGAATCACTGAGATGAAAAAAGTTGATTTCGGAGCATGATTTTTGAACAGGAGCTTCAATGGTTTTGTGGCATATGAGAAATTCCCTAAGCCTCGGACCCATTAATTTTGGTCAAAAATAAAAAATTTAAAAGTGCCCCAATTTCTGCTTTAAACTTTAGTTACCATCCCAGAATGAATCACTGAGATGAAAAAAGTTGATTTCGGAGCATGATTTTTGAACAGGAGCTTCAATGGTTTTGTGGCATATGAGAAATTCCCTAAGCCCCGGACCCATCGATTTTGGTCAAAAATAAAAAATTTAAAAGTGCCCCAATTTCTGCTTTAAACTTTAGTTACCATCTCAAAATGAATCACTGAGATGAAAAAAGTTGATTTCGGAGCATTATTTTTGAACAGGAGCTTCAATGGTTTTGTGGCATATGAGAAATTCCCTAAGCCCCGGACCTATCAATTTTGGTCAAAAATAAAAAAAATAAAAGTGCCCCAATATCTGCTTTAAACTTTAGTTACCATCTCAAAATGAATCACTAAGATGAAAAAAGTTGATTTCGGAGCATGATTTTTGAACAGGAGCTTCAATGGTTTTGTGGCATATGAGAAATTCCCTAAGCCTCGGACCCATTAATTTTGGTCAAAAATAAAAAATTTAAAAGTGCCCCAATTTCTGCTTTAAACTTTAGTTACCATCCCAAAATGAATCACTGAGATGAAAAAAGTTGATTTCGGAGCATGATTTTTGAACAGGAGCTTCAATGGTTTTGTGGCGTTTGAGAAATTCCCTAAGCCCCAGACCCATCGATTTTGGTCAAAAATAAAAATGTTAAAGTGCCCCAATTTTTGCTTTAAAGTTTAGTTACCATCTCAAAATGAATCACTGAGATGAAAAAAGTTGATTTCGGAGCATGATTTTTGAACAGGAGCTTCAGTTGTTTTTTTTGGCATATGAGAAATTCCCTAAGCCCCGGACCCATCGATTTTGGTCAAAAAATTTTTTTTTTGAAGTGCCCCAATTTCTACTTTAACCTTTAGTTACCATCCCAAAATGAATCACTGAGATAAAAAAGTTGATTTCGGAGCATGATTTTTGAACAGGAGCTTCAACAGTTTTGTGGCGTATGAGAAATTCCCTAAGCCCTGGACCCATCGATTTTGGTCAAAAATTAAATATTTTAAAGTGCCCCAATTTCTGCTTTAAACTTTAGTTACCATCCCAAAATGAATCACTGAGATGAAAAAAGTTGATTTTGGAGCATGATTATTGAACAGAAACTACAATGGTTTTGTGGTGTATGAGAAATTCCCTAAGCCCCAGACCCATCGATTTTGGTCAAAAATGAAAAATATTAAAGTGCCCCAATTTCTGCTTTAAACTTTAGTTACCATCCCAAAATGAATCACTGAGATGAAAAAAGTTGATTTCGGAGCATGATTTTTGAACAGGAGCTTCAATGGTTTTGTGGTGTATGAGAAATTCTCTAAGCCCCGGACACATCGATTTTGGTCAAAAATAAAAATGTAAAAGTGCCCCAATTTCAGCTTGAAACTTTAGTTACCATCCCTAAATGAATCACTGAGATGAAAAAAGTTGATTTCGGAGCATGATTTTTGAACAGGAGCTTCAATGGTTTTGTGGCATATGAAAAATTCCCTAAGCCCCAGACCCATCAATTTTGGTCAAAAATAAAAAAATTAAAAGTGCCCCAATTTCTGCTTTAAACTTTAGTTACCATCCCAAAATGAATCACTGAGATGAAAAAAGTTGATTTCGGAGCATGATTTTTGAACAGGAGCTTCAATGGTTTTGTGGCATATGAGAAATTCCCTAAGCCCCGGACCCATCGATTTTGGTCAAAAATGAAAAATTTTAAAGAGCCCTAATTTTTGCTTTAAACTTTAGTTACCATCCCAAAATAAATTACTGAGATGAAAAAAGTTGATTTCGGAGCATGATTTTTGAACAGGAGCTTCAATGGTTTTGTGGCATATGAGAAATTCCCTAAGCCCCGGACCCATCGATATTGGTCAAAAATAAAAAATTTAAATGTGCCCCAATTTCTGCTTTAAACTTTAGTTACCATCTCAAAATGAATCACTGAGATGAAAAAAGTTGATTTCGGAGCATTATTTTTGAACAGGAGCTTCAATGGTTTTGTGGCATATGAGAAATTCCCTAAGCCCCGGACCTATCAATTTTGGTCAAAAATAAAAAAAATAAAAGTGCCCCAATATCTGCTTTAAACTTTAGTTACCATCTCAAAATGAATCACTAAGATGAAAAAAGTTGATTTCGGAGCATGATTTGTGAACAGGAGCTTCAATGGTTTTGTGGCATATGAGAAATTCCCTAAGCCCGGACCCATCGATTTTGGTCAAAAATAATTTTTTTTAAAGTGCCCCAATTTCTGCTTTAAACTTTATTTACCATCCCAAAATGAATCACTGAGATGAATAAAGTTGATTTCGGAGCATGATTTTTGAACAGGAGCTACAATGGTTTTGTGGCATATGAGAAATTCCCTAAGCCTGGACCATTTGATTTTGGTCAAAAAGAAAAAATTTAAAAGTGCCCCAATTTCTGCTTTAAACTTTAGTTACCATCTCAAAATGAATCACTGAGATGAAAAAAGTTGATTTCAGATCATGATTTTTGAACAGGAGCTTCAATTGTTTTGTGGCATATGAGAAATTCCCTAAGCCCCGGACCCATCGATTTTGGTCAAAAAAAAAAAAATTAAAAGTGCCCCAATTTCTGCTTTCAAATTTAGTTACCATTCCAAAATGAATCACTGGGATGAAGAAAATTGATTTCGGAGCATTATCTTTGAACAGGAGCTTCAATGGTTTTGTGGCATATGAGAAATTCCCTAAGCCCCGGACCCATCGATTTTGGTAAAAAATAAAATTTTTTGAAGTGCCCCGATTTCTACTTTAAACTTTAGTTACCATCCCAAAATGAATCACTGAGATAAAAAAGTTGATTTCGGAGCATGATTTTTGAACAGAAGCTACAACGGTTTTGTGGTGTATGAGAAATTCCCTAAGCCCCAGACCCATCGATTTTGGTCAAAAATGAAACATTTTAAAGTGCCCCAATTTCTGCTTTAAACTTTAGTTACCATCCCAAAATGAATCACTGAGATGAAAAAAGTTGATTTCGGAGCATGATTTTTGAACAGGAGCTACAATGGTTTTGTGGCATATGAGAAATTCCCTAAGCCTCGGACCCATTAATTTTGGTCAAAAATAAAAAATTTAAAAGTGCCCCAATTTCTGCTTTAAACTTTAGTTACCATCCCAAAATGAATCACTGAGATGAAAAAAGTTGATTTCGGAGCATGATTTTTGAACAGGAGCTTCAATGGTTTTGTGGCATATGAGAAATTCCCTAAGCCCCGGACCCATCGATTTTGGTAAAAAATAAAAAATTTAAAAGTGCCCCAATTTCTGCTTTAAACTTTAGTTACCATCCCAAAATGAATCACTGAGATGAAAAAAGTTGATTTCGGAGCATGATTTTTTAACAGGAGCTTCAATGGTTTTGTGGTGTATGAGAAATTCCCTAAGCCCCGGACACATCGATTTTGGTCAAAAATAAAAATGTAAAAGTGCCCCAATTTCAGCTTTAAACTTTAGTTACCATCCCAAAATGAATCACTGAGATGAAAAAAGTTGATTTCGGAGCATGATTTTTGAACAGGAGCTTCAATGGTTTTGTGGCATATGAGAAATTCCCTAAGCCTCGGACCCATTAATTTTGGTCAAAAATAAAAAATTTAAAAGTGCCCCAATTTCTGCTTTAAACTTTAGTTACCATCCCAGAATGAATCACTGAGATGAAAAAAGTTGATTTCGGAGCATGATTTTTGAACAGGAGCTTCAATGGTTTTGTGGCATATGAGAAATTCCCTAAGCCCCGGACCCATCGATTTTGGTAAAAAATAAAAAATTTAAAAGTGCCCCAATTTCTGCTTTAAACTTTAGTTACCATCTCAAAATGAATCACTGAGATGAAAAAAGTTGATTTCGGAGCATTATTTTTGAACAGGAGCTTCAATGGTTTTGTGGCATATGAGAAATTCCCTAAGCCCCGGACCTATCAATTTTGGTCAAAAATAAAAAAAATAAAAGTGCCCCAATATCTGCTTTAAACTTTAGTTACCATCTCAAAATGAATCACTAAGATGAAAAAAGTTGATTTCGGAGCATGATTCGTGAAAAGGAGCTTCAATGGTTTTGTGGCATATGAAAAATTCCCTAAGCCCCGGACCCATCGATTTTGGTCAAAAATAAAAATTTTTAAAGTGCCCCAATTTCTGCTTTAAACTTTAGTTACCATACCAAAATGAATCACTGAGATGAAAAAAGTTGATTTCGGAGCATGATTTTTGAACAGGAGCTTTAATGGTTTTGTGGCATATGAGAAATTCCCTAAGCCCGAACATTTGATTTTGGTCAAAAAGAAAAAATTTAAAAGTGCCCCAATTTCTGCTTTAAACTTTAGTTACCATCTCAAAATGAATCACTGAGATGAAAAAAGTTGATTTCGGATCATGATTTTTGAACAGGAGCTTCAATGGTTTTGTGGCATATGAGAAATTCCCTAAGCCCCGGACCCATCGATTTTGGTCAAAAATAAAAAATTTAAAAGTGCCCCAATTTCTGCTTTAAACTTTAGTTACCATCCCAAAATGAATCACTGAGATGAAAAAAGTTGATTTCGGAGCATGATTTTTTAACAGGAGCTTCAATGGTTTTGTGGTGTATGAGAAATTCCCTAAGCCCCGGACACATCGATTTTGGTCAAAAATAAAAATGTAAAAGTGCCCCAATTTCAGCTTTAAACTTTAGTTACCATCCCAAAATGAATCACTGAGATGAAAAAAGTTGATTTCGGAGCATGATTTTTGAACAGGAGCTTCAATGGTTTTGTGGCATATGAGAAATTCCCTAAGCCTCGGACCCATTAATTTTGGTCAAAAATAAAAAATTTAAAAGTGCCCCAATTTCTGCTTTAAACTTTAGTTACCATCCCAGAATGAATCACTGAGATGAAAAAAGTTGATTTCGGAGCATGATTTTTGAACAGGAGCTTCAATGGTTTTGTGGCATATGAGAAATTCCCTAAGCCCCGGACCCATCGATTTTGGTCAAAAATAAAAAATTTAAAAGTGCCCCAATTTCTGCTTTAAACTTTAGTTACCATCTCAAAATGAATCACTGAGATGAAAAAAGTTGATTTCGGAGCATTATTTTTGAACAGGAGCTTCAATGGTTTTGTGGCATATGAGAAATTCCCTAAGCCCCGGACCTATCAATTTTGGTCAAAAATAAAAAAAATAAAAGTGCCCCAATATCTGCTTTAAACTTTAGTTACCATCTCAAAATGAATCACTAAGATGAAAAAAGTTGATTTCGGAGCATGATTCGTGAAAAGGAGCTTCAATGGTTTTGTGGCATATGAAAAATTCCCTAAGCCCCGGACCCATCGATTTTGGTCAAAAATAAAAATTTTTAAAGTGCCCCAATTTCTGCTTTAAACTTTAGTTACCATACCAAAATGAATCACTGAGATGAAAAAAGTTGATTTCGGAGCATGATTTTTGAACAGGAGCTTTAATGGTTTTGTGGCATATGAGAAATTCCCTAAGCCCGAACATTTGATTTTGGTCAAAAAGAAAAAATTTAAAAGTGCCCCAATTTCTGCTTTAAACTTTAGTTACCATCTCAAAATGAATCACTGAGATGAAAAAAGTTGATTTCGGATCATGATTTTTGAACAGGAGCTTCAATGGTTTTGTGGCATATGAGAAATTCCCTAAGCCCCGGACCCATCGATTTTGGTCAAAAATAAAAAATTTAAAAGTGCCCCAATTTCTGCTTTAAACTTTAGTTACCATCCCAAAATGAATCACTGAGATGAAAAAAGTTGATTTCGGAGCATGATTTTTGAACAGGAGCTTCAATGGTTTTGTGGCATATGAGAAATTCCCTAAGCCTCGGACCCATTAATTTTGGTCAAAAATAAAAAATTTAAAAGTGCCCCAATTTCTGCTTTAAACTTTAGTTACCATCCCAAAATGAATCACTGAGATGAAAAAAGTTGATTTCGGAGCATGATTTTTGAACAGGAGCTTCAATGGTTTTGTGGCGTTTGAGAAATTCCCTAAGCCCCAGACCCATCGATTTTGGTCAAAAATAAAAATGTTAAAGTGCCCCAATTTTTGCTTTAAAGTTTAGTTACCATCTCAAAATGAATCACTGAGATGAAAAAAGTTGATTTCGGAGCATGATTTTTGAACAGGAGCTTCAGTTGTTTTTTTTGGCATATGAGAAATTCCCTAAGTCCCGGACCCATCGATTTTGGTCAAAAAAATTTTTTTTTGAAGTGCCCCAATTTCTACTTTAACCTTTAGTTACCATCCCAAAATGAATCACTGAGATAAAAAAGTTGATTTCGGAGCATGATTTTTGAACAGGAGCTTCAACAGTTTTGTGGCGTATGAGAAATTCCCTAAGCCCTGGACCCATAGATTTTGGTCAAAAATTAAATATTTTAAAGTGCCCCAATTTCTGCTTTAAACTTTAGTTACCATCCCAAAATGAATCACTGAGATGAAAAAAGTTGATTTTGGAGCATGATTTTTGAACAGAAACTACAATGGTTTTGTGGTGTATGAGAAATTCCCTAAGCCCCAGACCCATCGATTTTGGTCAAAAATGAAAAATATTAAAGTGCCCCAATTTCTGCTTTAAACTTTAGTTACCATCCCAAAATGAATCACTGAGATGAAAAAAGTTGATTTCGGAGCATGATTTTTGAACAGGAGCTTCAATGGTTTTGTGGTGTATGAGAAATTCTCTAAGCCCCGGACACATCGATTTTGGTCAAAAATAAAAATGTAAAAGTGCCCCAATTTCAGCTTGAAACTTTAGTTACCATCCCTAAATGAATCACTGAGATGAAAAAAGTTGATTTCGGAGCATGATTTTTGAACAGGAGCTTCAATGGTTTTGTGGCATATGAAAAATTCCCTAAGCCCCAGACCCATCAATTTTGGTCAAAAATAAAAAAATTAAAAGTGCCCCAATTTCTGCTTTAAACTTTAGTTACCATCCCAAAATGAATCACTGAGATGAAAAAAGTTGATTTCGGAGCATGATTTTTGAACAGGAGCTTCAATGGTTTTGTGGCATATGAGAAATTCTCTAAGCCCCGGACACATCGATTTTGGTCAAAAATAAAAATGTAAAAGTGCCCCAATTTCAGCTTGAAACTTTAGTTACCATCCCTAAATGAATCACTGAGATGAAAAAAGTTGATTTCGGAGCATGATTTTTGAACAGGAGCTTCAATGGTTTTGTGGCATATGAAAAATTCCCTAAGCCCCAGACCCATCAATTTTGGTCAAAAATAAAAAAATTAAAAGTGCCCCAATTTCTGCTTTAAACTTTAGTTACCATCCCAAAATGAATCACTGAGATGAAAAAAGTTGATTTCGGAGCATGATTTTTGAACAGGAGCTTCAATGGTTTTGTGGCATATGAGAAATTCCCTAAGCCCCGGACCCATCGATTTTGGTCAAAAATAATTTTTTTTAAAGTGCCCCAATTTCTGCTTTAAACTTTATTTACCATCCCAAAATGAATCACTGAGATGAATAAAGTTGATTTCGGAGCATGATTTTTGAACAGGAGCTACAATGGTTTTGTGGCATATGAGAAATTCCCTAAGCCTGGACCATTTGATTTTGGTCAAAAAGAAAAAATTTAAAAGTGCCCCAATTTCTGCTTTAAACTTTAGTTACCATCTCAAAATGAATCACTGAGATGAAAAAAGTTGATTTCAGATCATGATTTTTGAACAGGAGCTTCAATTGTTTTGTGGCATATGAGAAATTCCCTAAGCCCCGGACCCATCGATTTTGGTCAAAAATAAAAAAATTAAAAGTGCCCCAATTTCTGCTTTCAAATTTAGTTACCATTCCAAAATGAATCACTGGGATGAAGAAAATTGATTTCGGAGCATTATCTTTGAACAGGAGCTTCAATGGTTTTGTGGCATATGAGAAATTCCCTAAGCCCCGGACCCATCGATTTTGGTAAAAAATAAAAATTTTTGAAGTGCCCCGATTTCTACTTTAAACTTTAGTTACCATCCCAAAATGAATCACTGAGATAAAAAAAGTTGATTTCGGAGCATGATTTTTGAACAGGAGCTTCAATGGTTTTGTGGCATATGAGAAATTCCCTAAGCCCCGGACCCATCGAGTTTGGTCAAAAATAAAAAAATTAAAAGTGCCCCAATTTCTGCTTTCAATTTTAGTTACCATCCCAAAATGAATCACTGAGATGAAAAAAGTTGATTTCGGAGCATTATCTTTGAACAGGAGCTTCAACAGTTTTGTGGCATATGAGAAATTCCCTAAGCCCCGGACCCATCGATTTTGGTCAAAAATGAAAAATTTTAAAGAGCCCCAATTTCTGCTTTAAACTTTAGAAACCATCCATAAATGAATCACTGAGATGAAAAAAGTTGATTTTGGAGCATGATTTTTGAACAGAAGCTACAACAGTTTTGTGGTGTATCAGAAGTTCCCTAAGCCCCGGACCCATCGATTTTGGTCAAATATGAAACATTTTAAAGTGCCCCAATTTCTGCTTTAAACTTTAGTTACCATCCCAAAATGAATCACTGAGATGAAAAAAGTTGATTTCGGAGCATGATTTTTGAACAGGAGCTTCAATGGTTTTGTGGCATATGAGAAATTCCCTAAGCCTCGGACCCATTCATTTTGGTCAAAAATAAAAATTTTAAAAGTGCCCTAATTTCTGCTTTAAACTTTAGTTACCATCCCAAAACGAATCACTGAGATAAAAAAAGTTGATTTCGGAGCATGATTTTTGAACAGGAGCTTCAATGGTTTTGTGGCATATGAGAAATTCCCTAAGCCCCGGACCCATCGATTTTGGTAAAAAATAAAAAATTTAAAAGTGCCCCAATTTCTGCTTTAAACTTTAGTTACCATCTCAAAATGAATCACTGAGATGAAAAAAGTTGATTTCGGATCATGATTTTTGAACAGGAGCTTCAATGGTTTTGTGGCATATGAGAAATTCCCTAAGCCCCGGACCCATCGATTTTGGTCAAAAATAAAAAAATTAAAAGAGCCCCAATTTCTGCTTTCAATTTTAGTTACTATCCCAAAATGAATCACTGAGATGAAAAAAGTTGATTTCGGAGCATTATCTTTGAACAGGAGCTTCAATGGTTTTGAGGCATATGACAAATTCCCTAAGCCCCGGACCCATCGATTTTGGTCAAAAATAAAAAATTTTGAATTGCCCCAATTTCTACTTTAAACTTTAGTTACCATCCCAAAATGAATCACTGAGATAAAAAAGTTGATTTCGGAGCATGATTTTTGAACAGAAGCTACAATGGTTTTGTGGTGTATGAGAAATTCCCTAAGCCCCAGACCCATCGATTTTAGCCAAAAATGAAAAAATTAAAAGTGCCCCAATTTCTGCTTTCAATTTTAGTTACTATCCCAAAATGAATCACTGAGATGAAAAAAGTTGATTTCGGAGCATTATCTTTGAACAGGAGCTTCAATGGTTTTGAGGCATATGACAAATTCCCTAAGCCCCGGACCCATCGATTTTGGTCAAAAATAAAAAATTTTGATTTGCCCCAATTTCTGCTTTAAACTTTAGTTACCATCCCAAAATGAATCACTGAGATGAAAAAAGGTGATTTCGGAGCATGATTTTTGAACAGGAGCTTCAATGGTTTTGTGGCATATGAGAAATTCCCTAAGCCTCGGACCCATTAATTTTGGTCAAAAATAAAAAATGTTAAAGTGCCCCAATTTTTGCTTTAAAGTTTAGTTACCATCTCAAAATGAATCACTGAGATGAAAAAAGTTGATTTCGGAGCATGATTTTTGAACAGGAGCTTCAATGGTTTTGTGGCGTTTGAGAAATTCCCTAAGCCCCCGACCCATCGATTTTGGTCAAAAATAAAAAATTTAAAAGTGCCCCAATTTTTGCTTTAAAGTTTAGTTACCATCTCAAAATGAATCACTGAGATGATAAAAGTTGATTTCGGAGCATGATTTTTGAACAGGAGCTTCAATTGTTTTTTTTGGCATATGAGAAATTCCCTAAGCCCCGGACCCATCGATTTTGGTCAAAATTAAAAAATTTTGAAGTGCCCCAATTTCTACTTTAACCTTTAGTTACCATCCCAAAATGAATCACTGAGATAAAAAAGTTGATTTCGGAGCATGATTTTTGAACAGGAGCTTCAACAGTTTTGTGGCATATGAGAAATTCCCTAAGCCCTGGACCCATCGATTTTGGTCAAAAATGAAACATTTTAAAGTGCCCCAATTTCTGCTTTAAACTTTAGTTACCATCCCAAAATGAATCACTGAGATTAAAAAAGTTGATTTCGGAGCATTATTTTTGAACAGGAGCTACAACTGTTTTGTGGTGTATGAGAAATTCCCTAAGCCCCGGACCCATCGATTTTGGTCAAAAATAAAAAAATTAAAAGTGCCCCAATTTCTGCTTTAAAGTTTAGTTACCATCCCAAAATGAATCACTGAGATGAAAAAAGTTGATTTCGGAGCATGATTTTTGAACAGGAGCTTCAATGGATTTGTGGCATATGAGAAATTCCCTAAGCCCCGGACCCATCGATTTTGGTCAAAAATGAAAAATTTTAAAGAGCCCTAATTTTTGCTTTAAACTTTAGTTACCATCCCTAAATGAATCACTGAGATGAAAAAAGTTGATTTCGGAGCATGATTTTTGAACAGGAGCTTCAATGGTTTTGTGGCATATGAAAAATTCCCTAAGCCCCAGACCCATCAATTTTGGTCAAAAATAAAAAAATTAAAAGTGCCCCAATTTCTGCTTTAAACTTTAGTTACCATCCCAAAATGAATCACTGAGATGAAAAAAGTTGATTTCGGAGCATGATTTTTGAACAGGAGCTTCAATGGTTTTGTGGCATATGAGAAATTCCCTAAGCCCCGGACCCATCGATTTTGGTCAAAAATGAAAAATTTTAAAGAGCCCTAATTTTTGCTTTAAACTTTAGTTACCATCCCAAAATAAATTACTGAGATGAAAAAAGTTGATTTCGGAGCATGATTTTTGAACAGGAGCTTCAATGGTTTTGTGGCATATGAGAAATTCCCTAAGCCCCGGACCCATCGATATTGGTCAAAAATAAAAAATTTAAATGTGCCCCAATTTCTGCTTTAAACTTTAGTTACCATCTCAAAATGAATCACTGAGATGAAAAAAGTTGATTTCGGAGCATTACTTTTGAACAGGAGCTTCAATGGTTTTGTGGCATATGAGAAATTCCCTAAGCCCCGGACCTATCAATTTTGGTCAAAAATAAAAAAAATAAAAGTGCCCCAATATCTGCTTTAAACTTTAGTTACCATCTCAAAATGAATCACTAAGATGAAAAAAGTTGATTTCGGAGCATGATTTGTGAACAGGAGCTTCAATGGTATTGTGGCATATGAGAAATTCCCTAAGCCCCGGACCCATCGATTTTGGTCAAAAATAATTTTTTTTAAAGTGCCCCAATTTCTGCTTTAAACTTTATTTACCATCCCAAAATGAATCACTGAGATGAATAAAGTTGATTTCGGAGCATGATTTTTGAACAGGAGCTACAATGGTTTTGTGGCATATGAGAAATTCCCTAAGCCTGGACCATTTGATTTTGGTCAAAAAGAAAAAATTTAAAAGTGCCCCAATTTCTGCTTTAAACTTTAGTTACCATCTCAAAATGAATCACTGAGATGAAAAAAGTTGATTTCAGATCATGATTTTTGAACAGGAGCTTCAATTGTTTTGTGGCATATGAGAAATTCCCTAAGCCCCGGACCCATCGATTTTGGTCAAAAATAAAAAAATTAAAAGTGCCCCAATTTCTGCTTTCAAATTTAGTTACCATTCCAAAATGAATCACTGGGATGAAGAAAATTGATTTCGGAGCATTATCTTTGAACAGGAGCTTCAATGGTTTTGTGGCATATGAGAAATTCCCTAAGCCCCGGACCCATCGATTTTGGTAAAAAATAAATTTTTTTGAAGTGCCCCGATTTCTACTTTAAACTTTAGTTACCATCCCAAAATGAATCACTGAGATAAAAAAAGTTGATTTCGGAGCATGATTTTTGAACAGGAGCTTCAATGGTTTTGTGGCATATGAGAAATTCCCTAAGCCCCGGACCCATCGAGTTTGGTCAAAAATAAAAAAATTAAAAGTGCCCCAATTTCTGCTTTCAATTTTAGTTACCATCCCAAAATGAATCACTGAGATGAAAAAAGTTGATTTCGGAGCATTATCTTTGAACAGGAGCTTCAACAGTTTTGTGGCATATGAGAAATTCCCTAAGCCCCGGACCCATCGATTTTGGTCAAAAATGAAAAATTTTAAAGAGCCCCAATTTCTGCTTTAAACTTTAGAAACCATGCATAAATGAATCACTGAGATGAAAAAAGTTGATTTTGGAGCATGATTTTTGAACAGAAGCTACAACAGTTTTGTGGTGTATCAGAAGTTCCCTAAGCCCCGGACCCATCGATTTTGGTCAAATATGAAACATTTTAAAGTGCCCCAATTTCTGCTTTAAACTTTAGTTACCATCCCAAAATGAATCACTGAGATGAAAAAAGTTGATTTCGGAGCATGATTTTTGAACAGGAGCTTCAATGGTTTTGTGGCATATGAGAAATTCCCTAAGCCTCGGACCCATTCATTTTGGTCAAAAATAAAATTTTTAAAAGTGCCCTAATTTCTGCTTTAAACTTTAGTTACCATCCCAAAACGAATCACTGAGATAAAAAAAGTTGATTTCGGAGCATGATTTTTGAACAGGAGCTTCAATGGTTTTGTGGCATATGAGAAATTCCCTAAGCCCCGGACCCATCGATTTTGGTAAAAAATAAAAAATTTAAAAGTGCCCCAATTTCTGCTTTAAACTTTAGTTACCATCTCAAAATGAATCACTGAGATGAAAAAAGTTGATTTCGGATCATGATTTTTGAACAGGAGCTTCAATGGTTTTGTGGCATATGAGAAATTCCCTAAGCCCCGGACCCATCGATTTTGGTCAAAAATAAAAAAATTAAAAGTGCCCCAATTTCTGCTTTCAATTTTAGTTACTATCCCAAAATGAATCACTGAGATGAAAAAAGTTGATTTCGGAGCATTATCTTTGAACAGGAGCTTCAATGGTTTTGAGGCATATGACAAATTCCCTAAGCCCCGGACCCATCGATTTTGGTCAAAAATAAAAAATTTTGAATTGCCCCAATTTCTACTTTAAACTTTAGTTACCATCCCAAAATGAATCACTGAGATAAAAAAGTTGATTTCGGAGCATGATTTTTGAACAGAAGCTACAATGGTTTTGTGGTGTATGAGAAATTCCCTAAGCCCCAGACCCATCGATTTTGGCCAAAAATGAAAAAATTAAAAGTGCCCCAATTTCTGCTTTCAATTTTAGTTACTATCCCAAAATGAATCACTGAGATGAAAAAAGTTGATTTCGGAGCATTATCTTTGAACAGGAGCTTCAATGGTTTTGAGGCATATGACAAATTCCCTAAGCCCCGGACCCATCGATTTTGGTCAAAAATAAAAAATTTTGATATGCCCCAATTTCTGCTTTAAACTTTAGTTACCATCCCAAAATGAATCACTGAGATGAAAAAAGGTGATTTCGGAGCATGATTTTTGAACAGGAGCTTCAATGGTTTTGTGGCATATGAGAAATTCCCTAAGCCTCGGACCCATTAATTTTGGTCAAAAATAAAAAATGTTAAAGTGCCCCAATTTTTGCTTTAAAGTTTAGTTACCATCTCAAAATGAATCACTGAGATGAAAAAAGTTGATTTCGGAGCATGATTTTTGTACAGGAGCTTCAATGGTTTTGTGGCGTTTGAGAAATTCCCTAAGCCCCAGACCCATCGATTTTGGTCAAAAATAAAAAATTTAAAAGTGCCCCAATTTTTGCTTTAAAGTTTAGTTACCATCTCAAAATGAATCACTGAGATGATAAAAGTTGATTTCGGAGCATGATTTTTGAACAGGAGCTTCAATTGTTTTTTTTGGCATATGAGAAATTCCCTAAGCCCCGGACCCATCGATTTTGGTCAAAATTAAAAAATTTTGAAGTGCCCCAATTTCTACTTTAACCTTTAGTTACCATCCCAAAATGAATCACTGAGATAAAAAAGTTGATTTCGGAGCATGATTTTTGAACAGGAGCTTCAACAGTTTTGTGGCATATGAGAAATTCCCTAAGCCCTGGACCCATCGATTTTGGTCAAAAATGAAACATTTTAAAGTGCCCCAATTTCTGCTTTAAACTTTAGTTACCATCCCAAAATGAATCACTGAGATTAAAAAAGTTGATTTCGGAGCATTATTTTTGAACAGGAGCTACAACTGTTTTGTGGTGTATGAGAAATTCCCTAAGCCCCGGACCCATCGATTTTGGTCAAAAATAAAAAAATTAAAAGTGCCCCAATTTCTGCTTTAAAGTTTAGTTACCATCCCAAAATGAATCACTGAGATGAAAAAAGTTGATTTCGGAGCATGATTTTTGAACAGGAGCTTCAATGGTTTTGTGGCATATGAGAAATTCCCTAAGCCCCGGACCCATCGATTTTGGTCAAAAATGAAAAATTTTAAAGAGCCCTAATTTTTGCTTTAAACTTTAGTTACCATCCCAAAATGAATCACTGAGATGAAAAAAGTTGATTTCGGAGCATGATTTTTGAATCGGAGCTTCAATGGTTTTGTGGCATATGAGAAATTCCCTAAGCCCCGGACCCATCGATATTGGTCAAAAATTTTTTTTTTTAAAAGTGCCCCAATTTCTGCTTTAAACTTTAGTTACCATCTCAAAATGAATCACTGAGATGAAAAAAGTTGATTTCGGAGCATTATTTTTGAACAGGAGCTTCAATGGTTTTGTGGCATATGAGAAATTCCCTAAGCCCCAGACCTATCAATTTTGGTCAAAAATAAAAATAATAAAAGTGCCCCAATATCTGCTTTAAACTTTAGTTACCATCTCAAAATGAATCACTAAGATGAAAAAAGTTGATTTCGGAGCATGATTTGTGAACAGGAGCTTCAATGGTTTTGTGGCATATGAGAAATTCCCTAAGCCCCGGACCCATCGATTTTGGTCAAAAATATTTTTTTTTAAAGTGCCCCAATTTCTGCTTTAAACTTTATTTACCATCCCAAAATGAATCACTGAGATGAAAAAAGTTTATTTCGGAGCATGATTTTTGAACAGGAGCTACAATGGTTTTGTGGCATATGAGAAATTCCCTAAGCCTGGACCATTTGATTTTGGTCAAAAAGAAAAAATTTAAAAGTGCCCCAATTTCTGCTTTAAACTTTAGTTACCATCTCAAAATGAATCACTGAGATGAAAAAAGTTGATTTCGGATCATGATTTTTGAACAGGAGCTTCAATTGTTTTGTGGCATATGAGAAATTCCCTAAGCCCCGGACCCATCGATTTTGGTCAAAAATAAAAAAATTAAAAGTGCCCCAATTTCTGCTTTCAAATTTAGTTACCATTCCAAAATGAATCACTGGGATGAAGAAAGTTGATTTCGGAGCATTATCTTTGAACAGGAGCTTCAATGGTTTTGTGGCATATGAGAAATTCCCTAAGCCCCGGACCCATCGATTTTGGTAAAAAATAAAATTTTTTGAAGTGCCCCGATTTCTACTTTAAACTTTAGTTACCATCCCAAAATGAATCACTGAGATAAAAAAGTTGATTTCGGAGCATTATTTTTGAACAGAAGCTACAACGGTTTTGTGGTGTATGAGAAATTCCCTAAGCCCCAGACCCATCGATTTTGGTCAAAAATGAAACATTTTAAAGTGCCCCAATTTCTGCTTTAAACTTTAGTTACCATCCCAAAATGAAATACTGAGATGAAAAAAGTTGATTTCGGAGCATGATTTTTGAACAGGAGCTTCAATGGTTTTGTGGCATATGAGAAATTCCCTAAGCCTCGGACCCATTAATTTTGGTCAAAAATAAAAAAATTAAATGTGCCCCAATTTCTGCTTTAAACTTTAGTTACCATCCCAAAATGAATCACTGAGATGAAAAAAGTTGATTTCGGAGCATGATTTTTGAACAGGAGCTTCAATGGTTTTGTGGCATATGAGAAATTCCCTAAGCCCCGGACCCATCGATTTTGGTAAAAAATAAAAAATTTAAAAGTGCCCCAATTTCTGCTTTAAACTTTAGTTACCATCCCAAAATGAATCACTGAGATGAAAAAAGTTGATTTCGGAGCATGATTTTTTAACAGGAGCTTCAATGGTTTTGTGGTGTATGAGAAATTCCCTAAGCCCCGGACACATCGATTTTGGTCAAAAATAAAAATGTAAAAGTGCCCCAATTTCAGCTTTAAACTTTAGTTACCATCCCAAAATGAATTACTGAGATGAAAAAAGTTGATTTCGGAGCTTGATTTTTGAACAGGAGCTTCAATGGTTTTGTGGCATATGAGAAATTCCCTAAGCCTCGGACCCATTAATTTTGGTCAAAAATAAAAAATTTAAAAGTGCCCCAATTTCTGCTTTAAACTTTAGTTACCATCCCAAAATGAATCACTGAGATGAAAAAAGTTGATTTCGGAGCATGATTTTTGAACAGGAGCTTCAATGGTTTTGTGGCATATGAGAAATTCCCTAAGCCCCGGACCCATCGATTTTGGTAAAAAATAAAAAATTTAAAAGTGCCCCAATTTCTGCTTTAAACTTTAGTTACCATCTCAAAATGAATCACTGAGATGAAAAAAGTTGATTTCGGAGCATTATTTTTGAACAGGAGCTTCAATGGTTTTGTGGCATATGAGAAATTCCCAAAGCCCCGGACCTATCAATTTTGGTCAAAAATAAAAAAAATAAAAGTGCCCCAATATCTGCTTTAAACTTTAGTTACCATCTCAAAATGAATCACTAAGATAAAAAAGTTGATTTCGGAGCATGATTTTTGAACAGGAGCTTCAACAGTTTTGTGGCATATGAGAAATTCCCTAAGCCCTGGACCCATCGATTTTGGTCAAAAATTAAATATTTTAAAGTGCCCCAATTTCTGCTTTAAACTTTAGTTACCATCCCAAAATGAATCACTGAGATGAAAAAAGTTGATTTTGGAGCATGATTTTTGAACAGAAACTACAATGGTTTTGTGGTGTATGAGAAATTCCCTAAGCCCCGGACACATCGATTTTGGTCAAAAATAAAAATGTAAAAGTGCCCCAATTTCAGCTTTAAACTTTAGTTACCATCCCAAAATGAATTACTGAGATGAAAAAAGTTGATTTCGGAGCATGATTTTTGAACAGGAGCTTCAATGGATTTGTGGCATATGAGAAATTCCCTAAGCCCCGGACCCATCGATTTTGGTCAAAAATGAAAAATTTTAAAGAGCCCTAATTTTTGCTTTAAACTTTAGTTACCATCCCTAAATGAATCACTGAGATGAAAAAAGTTGATTTCGGAGCATGATTTTTGAACAGGAGCTTCAATGGTTTTGTGGCATATGAAAAATTCCCTAAGCCCCAGACCCATCAATTTTGGTCAAAAATAAAAAAATTAAAAGTGCCCCAATTTCTGCTTTAAACTTTAGTTACCATCCCAAAATGAATCACTGAGATGAAAAAAGTTGATTTCGGAGCATGATTTTTGAACAGGAGCTTCAATGGTTTTGTGGCATATGAGAAATTCCCTAAGCCCCGGACCCATCGATTTTGGTCAAAAATGAAAAATTTTAAAGAGCCCTAATTTTTGCTTTAAACTTTAGTTACCATCCCAAAATAAATTACTGAGATGAAAAAAGTTGATTTCGGAGCATGATTTTTGAACAGGAGCTTCAATGGTTTTGTGGCATATGAGAAATTCCCTAAGCCCCGGACCCATCGATATTGGTCAAAAATAAAAAATTTAAATGTGCCCCAATTTCTGCTTTAAACTTTAGTTACCATCTCAAAATGAATCACTGAGATGAAAAAAGTTGATTTCGGAGCATTACTTTTGAACAGGAGCTTCAATGGTTTTGTGGCATATGAGAAATTCCCTAAGCCCCGGACCTATCAATTTTGGTCAAAAATAAAAAAAATAAAAGTGCCCCAATATCTGCTTTAAACTTTAGTTACCATCTCAAAATGAATCACTAAGATGAAAAAAGTTGATTTCGGAGCATGATTTGTGAACAGGAGCTTCAATGGTATTGTGGCATATGAGAAATTCCCTAAGCCCCGGACCCATCGATTTTGGTCAAAAATAATTTTTTTTAAAGTGCCCCAATTTCTGCTTTAAACTTTATTTACCATCCCAAAATGAATCACTGAGATGAATAAAGTTGATTTCGGAGCATGATTTTTGAACAGGAGCTACAATGGTTTTGTGGCATATGAGAAATTCCCTAAGCCTGGACCATTTGATTTTGGTCAAAAAGAAAAAATTTAAAAGTGCCCCAATTTCTGCTTTAAACTTTAGTTACCATCTCAAAATGAATCACTGAGATGAAAAAAGTTGATTTCAGATCATGATTTTTGAACAGGAGCTTCAATTGTTTTGTGGCATATGAGAAATTCCCTAAGCCCCGGACCCATCGATTTTGGTCAAAAATAAAAAAATTAAAAGTGCCCCAATTTCTGCTTTCAAATTTAGTTACCATTCCAAAATGAATCACTGGGATGAAGAAAATTGATTTCGGAGCATTATCTTTGAACAGGAGCTTCAATGGTTTTGTGGCATATGAGAAATTCCCTAAGCCCCGGACCCATCGATTTTGGTAAAAAATAAATTTTTTTGAAGTGCCCCGATTTCTACTTTAAACTTTAGTTACCATCCCAAAATGAATCACTGAGATAAAAAAAGTTGATTTCGGAGCATGATTTTTGAACAGGAGCTTCAATGGTTTTGTGGCATATGAGAAATTCCCTAAGCCCCGGACCCATCGAGTTTGGTCAAAAATAAAAAAATTAAAAGTGCCCCAATTTCTGCTTTCAATTTTAGTTACCATCCCAAAATGAATCACTGAGATGAAAAAAGTTGATTTCGGAGCATTATCTTTGAACAGGAGCTTCAACAGTTTTGTGGCATATGAGAAATTCCCTAAGCCCCGGACCCATCGATTTTGGTCAAAAATGAAAAATTTTAAAGAGCCCCAATTTCTGCTTTAAACTTTAGAAACCATGCATAAATGAATCACTGAGATGAAAAAAGTTGATTTTGGAGCATGATTTTTGAACAGAAGCTACAACAGTTTTGTGGTGTATCAGAAGTTCCCTAAGCCCCGGACCCATCGATTTTGGTCAAATATGAAACATTTTAAAGTGCCCCAATTTCTGCTTTAAACTTTAGTTACCATCCCAAAATGAATCACTGAGATGAAAAAAGTTGATTTCGGAGCATGATTTTTGAACAGGAGCTTCAATGGTTTTGTGGCATATGAGAAATTCCCTAAGCCTCGGACCCATTCATTTTGGTCAAAAATAAAATTTTTAAAAGTGCCCTAATTTCTGCTTTAAACTTTAGTTACCATCCCAAAACGAATCACTGAGATAAAAAAAGTTGATTTCGGAGCATGATTTTTGAACAGGAGCTTCAATGGTTTTGTGGCATATGAGAAATTCCCTAAGCCCCAGACCCATCGATTTTGGTAAAAAATAAAAAATTTAAAAGTGCCCCAATTTCTGCTTTAAACTTTAGTTACCATCTCAAAATGAATCACTGAGATGAAAAAAGTTGATTTCGGATCATGATTTTTGAACAGGAGCTTCAATGGTTTTGTGGCATATGAGAAATTCCCTAAGCCCCGGACCCATCGATTTTGGTCAAAAATAAAAAAATTAAAAGTGCCCCAATTTCTGCTTTCAATTTTAGTTACTATCCCAAAATGAATCACTGAGATGAAAAAAGTTGATTTCGGAGCATTATCTTTGAACAGGAGCTTCAATGGTTTTGAGGCATATGACAAATTCCCTAAGCCCCGGACCCATCGATTTTGGTCAAAAATAAAAAATTTTGAATTGCCCCAATTTCTACTTTAAACTTTAGTTACCATCCCAAAATGAATCACTGAGATAAAAAAGTTGATTTCGGAGCATGATTTTTGAACAGAAGCTACAATGGTTTTGTGGTGTATGAGAAATTCCCTAAGCCCCAGACCCATCGATTTTGGCCAAAAATGAAAAAATTAAAAGTGCCCCAATTTCTGCTTTCAATTTTAGTTACTATCCCAAAATGAATCACTGAGATGAAAAAAGTTGATTTCGGAGCATTATCTTTGAACAGGAGCTTCAATGGTTTTGAGGCATATGACAAATTCCCTAAGCCCCGGACCCATCGATTTTGGTCAAAAATAAAAAATTTTGATATGCCCCAATTTCTGCTTTAAACTTTAGTTACCATCCCAAAATGAATCACTGAGATGAAAAAAGGTGATTTCGGAGCATGATTTTTGAACAGGAGCTTCAATGGTTTTGTGGCATATGAGAAATTCCCTAAGCCTCGGACCCATTAATTTTGGTCAAAAATAAAAAATGTTAAAGTGCCCCAATTTTTGCTTTAAAGTTTAGTTACCATCTCAAAATGAATCACTGAGATGAAAAAAGTTGATTTCGGAGCATGATTTTTGTACAGGAGCTTCAATGGTTTTGTGGCGTTTGAGAAATTCCCTAAGCCCCAGACCCATCGATTTTGGTCAAAAATAAAAAATTTAAAAGTGCCCCAATTTTTGCTTTAAAGTTTAGTTACCATCTCAAAATGAATCACTGAGATGATAAAAGTTGATTTCGGAGCATGATTTTTGAACAGGAGCTTCAATTGTTTTTTTTGGCATATGAGAAATTCCCTAAGCCCCGGACCCATCGATTTTGGTCAAAATTAAAAAATTTTGAAGTGCCCCAATTTCTACTTTAACCTTTAGTTACCATCCCAAAATGAATCACTGAGATAAAAAAGTTGATTTCGGAGCATGATTTTTGAACAGGAGCTTCAACAGTTTTGTGGCATATGAGAAATTCCCTAAGCCCTGGACCCATCGATTTTGGTCAAAAATGAAACATTTTAAAGTGCCCCAATTTCTGCTTTAAACTTTAGTTACCATCCCAAAATGAATCACTGAGATTAAAAAAGTTGATTTCGGAGCATTATTTTTGAACAGGAGCTACAACTGTTTTGTGGTGTATGAGAAATTCCCTAAGCCCCGGACCCATCGATTTTGGTCAAAAATAAAAAAATTAAAAGTGCCCCAATTTCTGCTTTAAAGTTTAGTTACCATCCCAAAATGAATCACTGAGATGAAAAAAGTTGATTTCGGAGCATGATTTTTGAACAGGAGCTTCAATGGTTTTGTGGCATATGAGAAATTCCCTAAGCCCCGGACCCATCGATTTTGGTCAAAAATGAAAAATTTTAAAGAGCCCTAATTTTTGCTTTAAACTTTAGTTACCATCCCAAAATGAATCACTGAGATGAAAAAAGTTGATTTCGGAGCATGATTTTTGAATCGGAGCTTCAATGGTTTTGTGGCATATGAGAAATTCCCTAAGCCCCGGACCCATCGATATTGGTCAAAAATTTTTTTTTTTAAAAGTGCCCCAATTTCTGCTTTAAACTTTAGTTACCATCTCAAAATGAATCACTGAGATGAAAAAAGTTGATTTCGGAGCATTATTTTTGAACAGGAGCTTCAATGGTTTTGTGGCATATGAGAAATTCCCTAAGCCCCAGACCTATCAATTTTGGTCAAAAATAAAAATAATAAAAGTGCCCCAATATCTGCTTTAAACTTTAGTTACCATCTCAAAATGAATCACTAAGATGAAAAAAGTTGATTTCGGAGCATGATTTGTGAACAGGAGCTTCAATGGTTTTGTGGCATATGAGAAATTCCCTAAGCCCCGGACCCATCGATTTTGGTCAAAAATATTTTTTTTTAAAGTGCCCCAATTTCTGCTTTAAACTTTATTTACCATCCCAAAATGAATCACTGAGATGAAAAAAGTTTATTTCGGAGCATGATTTTTGAACAGGAGCTACAATGGTTTTGTGGCATATGAGAAATTCCCTAAGCCTGGACCATTTGATTTTGGTCAAAAAGAAAAAATTTAAAAGTGCCCCAATTTCTGCTTTAAACTTTAGTTACCATCTCAAAATGAATCACTGAGATGAAAAAAGTTGATTTCGGATCATGATTTTTGAACAGGAGCTTCAATTGTTTTGTGGCATATGAGAAATTCCCTAAGCCCCGGACCCATCGATTTTGGTCAAAAATAAAAAAATTAAAAGTGCCCCAATTTCTGCTTTCAAATTTAGTTACCATTCCAAAATGAATCACTGGGATGAAGAAAGTTGATTTCGGAGCATTATCTTTGAACAGGAGCTTCAATGGTTTTGTGGCATATGAGAAATTCCCTAAGCCCCGGACCCATCGATTTTGGTAAAAAATAAAATTTTTTGAAGTGCCCCGATTTCTACTTTAAACTTTAGTTACCATCCCAAAATGAATCACTGAGATAAAAAAGTTGATTTCGGAGCATTATTTTTGAACAGAAGCTACAACGGTTTTGTGGTGTATGAGAAATTCCCTAAGCCCCAGACCCATCGATTTTGGTCAAAAATGAAACATTTTAAAGTGCCCCAATTTCTGCTTTAAACTTTAGTTACCATCCCAAAATGAATCACTGAGATGAAAAAAGTTGATTTCGGAGCATGATTTTTGAACAGGAGCTTCAATGGTTTTGTGGCATATGAGAAATTCCCTAAGCCTCGGACCCATTAATTTTGGTCAAAAATAAAAAAATTAAATGTGCCCCAATTTCTGCTTTAAACTTTAGTTACCATCCCAAAATGAATCACTGAGATGAAAAAAGTTGATTTCGGAGCATGATTTTTGAACAGGAGCTTCAATGGTTTTGTGGCATATGAGAAATTCCCTAAGCCCCGGACCCATCGATTTTGGTAAAAAATAAAAAATTTAAAAGTGCCCCAATTTCTGCTTTAAACTTTAGTTACCATCCCAAAATGAATCACTGAGATGAAAAAAGTTGATTTCGGAGCATGATTTTTTAACAGGAGCTTCAATGGTTTTGTGGTGTATGAGAAATTCCCTAAGCCCCGGACACATCGATTTTGGTCAAAAATAAAAATGTAAAAGTGCCCCAATTTCAGCTTTAAACTTTAGTTACCATCCCAAAATGAATTACTGAGATGAAAAAAGTTGATTTCGGAGCTTGATTTTTGAACAGGAGCTTCAATGGTTTTGTGGCATATGAGAAATTCCCTAAGCCTCGGACCCATTAATTTTGGTCAAAAATAAAAAATTTAAAAGTGCCCCAATTTCTGCTTTAAACTTTAGTTACCATCCCAAAATGAATCACTGAGATGAAAAAAGTTGATTTCGGAGCATGATTTTTGAACAGGAGCTTCAATGGTTTTGTGGCATATGAGAAATTCCCTAAGCCCCGGACCCATCGATTTTGGTAAAAAATAAAAAATTTAAAAGTGCCCCAATTTCTGCTTTAAACTTTAGTTACCATCTCAAAATGAATCACTGAGATGAAAAAAGTTGATTTCGGAGCATTATTTTTGAACAGGAGCTTCAATGGTTTTGTGGCATATGAGAAATTCCCAAAGCCCCGGACCTATCAATTTTGGTCAAAAATAAAAAAAATAAAAGTGCCCCAATATCTGCTTTAAACTTTAGTTACCATCTCAAAATGAATCACTAAGATAAAAAAGTTGATTTCGGAGCATGATTTTTGAACAGGAGCTTCAACAGTTTTGTGGCATATGAGAAATTCCCTAAGCCCTGGACCCATCGATTTTGGTCAAAAATTAAATATTTTAAAGTGCCCCAATTTCTGCTTTAAACTTTAGTTACCATCCCAAAATGAATCACTGAGATGAAAAAAGTTGATTTTGGAGCATGATTTTTGAACAGAAACTACAATGGTTTTGTGGTGTATGAGAAATTCCCTAAGCCCCGGACACATCGATTTTGGTAAAAAATAAAAATGTAAAAGTGCCCCAATTTCAGCTTTAAACTTTAGTTACCATCCCTAAATGAATCACTGAGATGAAAAAAGTTGATTTCGGAGCATGATTTTTGAACAGGAGCTTCAATGGTTTTGTGGCATATGAAAAATTCCCTAAGCCCCAGACCCATCAATTTTGGTCAAAAATAAAAAAATTAAAAGTGCCCCAATTTCTGCTTTAAACTTTAGTTACCATCCCAAAATGAATCACTGAGATAAAAAAAAGTTGATTTCGGAGCATGATTTTTGAACAGGAGCTTCAATGGTTTTGTGGCATATCAGAAATTCCCTAAGCCTTGGACCCATTGATTTTGGTCAAAAATAAAAAATTTAAAAGTGCCCCAATTTCTGCTTTAAACTTTAGATACCATCCTAAAATGAATCACTGAGATAAAAAAGTTAATTTCGGAGCATGATTTTTGAACAGAAGCTACAACGGTTTTGTGGTGTATGAGAAATTCCCTAAGTACCACACCCATCGATTTTGGTCAAAAATGAAACATTTTAAAGTGCCCCAATTTCTGCTTTAAACTTTAGTTACCATCCCAAAATTAATCACTGAGATGAAAGAAGTTGATTTCGGAGCATGATTTTTGAACAGGAGCTTCAATGGTTTTGTGGCATATGAGAAATTCCCTAAGCCTCGGACCCATTAATTTTGGTCAAAAATAAAAAATTTAAAAGTGCCCCAATTTCTGCTTTAAACTTTAGTTACCATCTCAAAATGAATCACTGAGATGAAAAAAGTTGATTTCGGAGCATTATTTTTGAACAGGAGCTTCAATGGTTTTGTGGCATATGAGAAATTCCCTAAGCCCCGGACCTATCAATTTTGGTCAAAAATAAAAAAATAAAAGTGCCCCAATATCTGCTTTAAACTTTAGTTACCATCTCAAAATGAATCACTAAGATGAAAAAAGTTGATTTCGGAGCATGATTTGTGAACAGGAGCTTCAATGGTTTTGTGGCATATGAAAAATTCCCTAAGCCCCGGACCCATCGATTTTGGTCAAAAATAAAAAATTTAAAGTGCCCCAATTTCTGCTTTCAATTTTAGTTACTATCCCAAAATGAATCACTGAGATGAAAAAAGTTGATTTCGGAGCATTATCTTTGAACAGGAGCTTCAACAGTTTTGTGGCATATGAGAAATTCCCTAAGCCCCGGACCCATCGATTTTGGTCAAAAATGAAAAATTTTAAAGAGCCCCAATTTCTGCTTTAAACTTTAGAAACCATGCATAAATGAATCACTGAGATGAAAAAAGTTGATTTTGGAGCATGATTTTTGAACAGAAGCTACAACAGTTTTGTGGTGTATCAGAAGTTCCCTAAGCCCCGGACCCATCGATTTTGGTCAAATATGAAACATTTTAAAGTGCCCCAATTTCTGCTTTAAACTTTAGTTACCATCCCAAAATGAATCACTGAGATGAAAAAAGTTGATTTCGGAGCATGATTTTTGAACAGGAGCTTCAATGGTTTTGTGGCATATGAGAAATTCCCTAAGCCTCGGACCCATTCATTTTGGTCAAAAATAAAATTTTTAAAAGTGCCCTAATTTCTGCTTTAAACTTTAGTTACCATCCCAAAACGAATCACTGAGATAAAAAAAGTTGATTTCGGAGCATGATTTTTGAACAGGAGCTTCAATGGTTTTGTGGCATATGAGAAATTCCCTAAGCCCCGGACCCATCGATTTTGGTAAAAAATAAAAAATTTAAAAGTGCCCCAATTTCTGCTTTAAACTTTAGTTACCATCTCAAAATGAATCACTGAGATGAAAAAAGTTGATTTCGGATCATGATTTTTGAACAGGAGCTTCAATGGTTTTGTGGCATATGAGAAATTCCCTAAGCCCCGGACCCATCGATTTTGGTCAAAAATAAAAAAATTAAAAGTGCCCCAATTTCTGCTTTCAATTTTAGTTACTATCCCAAAATGAATCACTGAGATGAAAAAAGTTGATTTCGGAGCATTATCTTTGAACAGGAGCTTCAATGGTTTTGAGGCATATGACAAATTCCCTAAGCCCCGGACCCATCGATTTTGGTCAAAAATAAAAAATTTTGAATTGCCCCAATTTCTACTTTAAACTTTAGTTACCATCCCAAAATGAATCACTGAGATAAAAAAGTTGATTTCGGAGCATGATTTTTGAACAGAAGCTACAATGGTTTTGTGGTGTATGAGAAATTCCCTAAGCCCCAGACCCATCGATTTTGGCCAAAAATGAAAAAATTAAAAGTGCCCCAATTTCTGCTTTCAATTTTAGTTACTATCCCAAAATGAATCACTGAGATGAAAAAAGTTGATTTCGGAGCATTATCTTTGAACAGGAGCTTCAATGGTTTTGAGGCATATGACAAATTCCCTAAGCCCCGGACCCATCGATTTTGGTCAAAAATAAAAAATTTTGATATGCCCCAATTTCTGCTTTAAACTTTAGTTACCATCCCAAAATGAATCACTGAGATGAAAAAAGGTGATTTCGGAGCATGATTTTTGAACAGGAGCTTCAATGGTTTTGTGGCATATGAGAAATTCCCTAAGCCTCGGACCCATTAATTTTGGTCAAAAATAAAAAATGTTAAAGTGCCCCAATTTTTGCTTTAAAGTTTAGTTACCATCTCAAAATGAATCACTGAGATGAAAAAAGTTGATTTCGGAGCATGATTTTTGAACAGGAGCTTCAATGGTTTTGTGGCATATGAAAAATTCCCTAAGCCCCAGACCCATCAATTTTGGTCAAAAATAAAAAAATTAAAAGTGCCCCAATTTCTGCTTTAAACTTTAGTTACCATCCCAAAATGAATCACTGAGATAAAAAAAAGTTGATTTCGGAGCATGATTTTTGAACAGGAGCTTCAATGGTTTTGTGGCATATCAGAAATTCCCTAAGCCTTGGACCCATTGATTTTGGTCAAAAATAAAAAATTTAAAAGTGCCCCAATTTCTGCTTTAAACTTTAGATACCATCCTAAAATGAATCACTGAGATAAAAAAGTTAATTTCGGAGCATGATTTTTGTACAGAAGCTACAACGGTTTTGTGGTGTATGAGAAATTCCCTAAGTACCACACCCATCGATTTTGGTCAAAAATGAAACATTTTAAAGTGCCCCAATTTCTGCTTTAAACTTTAGTTACCATCCCAAAATTAATCACTGAGATGAAAGAAGTTGATTTCGGAGCATGATTTTTGAACAGGAGCTTCAATGGTTTTGTGGCATATGAGAAATTCCCTAAGCCTCGGACCCATTAATTTTGGTCAAAAATAAAAAATTTAAAAGTGCCCCAATTTCTGCTTTAAACTTTAGTTACCATCTCAAAATGAATCACTGAGATGAAAAAAGTTGATTTCGGAGCATTATTTTTGAACAGGAGCTTCAATGGTTTTGTGGCATATGAGAAATTCCCTAAGCCCCGGACCTATCAATTTTGGTCAAAAATAAAAAAATAAAAGTGCCCCAATATCTGCTTTAAACTTTAGTTACCATCTCAAAATGAATCACTAAGATGAAAAAAGTTGATTTCGGAGCATGATTTGTGAACAGGAGCTTCAATGGTTTTGTGGCATATGAAAAATTCCCTAAGCCCCGGACCCATCGATTTTGGTCAAAAATAAAAAATTTAAAGTGCCCCAATTTCTGCTTTCAATTTTAGTTACTATCCCAAAATGAATCACTGAGATGAAAAAAGTTGATTTCGGAGCATTATCTTTGAACAGGAGCTTCAACAGTTTTGTGGCATATGAGAAATTCCCTAAGCCCCGGACCCATCGATTTTGGTCAAAAATGAAAATTTTTAAAGAGCCCCAATTTCTGCTTTAAACTTTAGAAACCATGCATAAATGAATCACTGAGATGAAAAAAGTTGATTTTGGAGCATGATTTTTGAACAGAAGCTACAACAGTTTTGTGGTGTATCAGAAGTTCCCTAAGCCCCGGACCCATCGATTTTGGTCAAATATGAAACATTTTAAAGTGCCCCAATTTCTGCTTTAAACTTTAGTTACCATCCCAAAATGAATCACTGAGATGAAAAAAGTTGATTTCGGAGCATGATTTTTGAACAGGAGCTTCAATGGTTTTGTGGCATATGAGAAATTCCCTAAGCCTCGGACCCATTCATTTTGGTCAAAAATAAAATTTTTAAAAGTGCCCTAATTTCTGCTTTAAACTTTAGTTACCATCCCAAAACGAATCACTGAGATAAAAAAAGTTGATTTCGGAGCATGATTTTTGAACAGGAGCTTCAATGGTTTTGTGGCATATGAGAAATTCCCTAAGCCCCGGACCCATCGATTTTGGTAAAAAATAAAAAATTTAAAAGTGCCCCAATTTCTGCTTTAAACTTTAGTTACCATCTCAAAATGAATCACTGAGATGAAAAAAGTTGATTTCGGATCATGATTTTTGAACAGGAGCTTCAATGGTTTTGTGGCATATGAGAAATTCCCTAAGCCCCGGACCCATCGATTTTGGTCAAAAATAAAAAAATTAAAAGTGCCCCAATTTCTGCTTTCAATTTTAGTTACTATCCCAAAATGAATCACTGAGATGAAAAAAGTTGATTTCGGAGCATTATCTTTGAACAGGAGCTTCAATGGTTTTGAGGCATATGACAAATTCCCTAAGCCCCGGACCCATCGATTTTGGTCAAAAATAAAAAATTTTGAATTGCCCCAATTTCTACTTTAAACTTTAGTTACCATCCCAAAATGAATCACTGAGATAAAAAAGTTGATTTCGGAGCATGATTTTTGAACAGAAGCTACAATGGTTTTGTGGTGTATGAGAAATTCCCTAAGCCCCAGACCCATCGATTTTGGCCAAAAATGAAAAAATTAAAAGTGCCCCAATTTCTGCTTTCAATTTTAGTTACTATCCCAAAATGAATCACTGAGATGAAAAAAGTTGATTTCGGAGCATTATCTTTGAACAGGAGCTTCAATGGTTTTGAGGCATATGACAAATTCCCTAAGCCCCGGACCCATCGATTTTGGTCAAAAATAAAAAATTTTGATATGCCCCAATTTCTGCTTTAAACTTTAGTTACCATCCCAAAATGAATCACTGAGATGAAAAAAGGTGATTTCGGAGCATGATTTTTGAACAGGAGCTTCAATGGTTTTGTGGCATATGAGAAATTCCCTAAGCCTCGGACCCATTAATTTTGGTCAAAAATAAAAAATGTTAAAGTGCCCCAATTTTTGCTTTAAAGTTTAGTTACCATCTCAAAATGAATCACTGAGATGAAAAAAGTTGATTTCGGAGCATGATTTTTGTACAGGAGCTTCAATGGTTTTGTGGCGTTTGAGAAATTCCCTAAGCCCCAGACCCATCGATTTTGGTCAAAAATAAAAAATTTAAAAGTGCCCCAATTTTTGCTTTAAAGTTTAGTTACCATCTCAAAATGAATCACTGAGATGATAAAAGTTGATTTCGGAGCATGATTTTTGAACAGGAGCTTCAATTGTTTTTTTTGGCATATGAGAAATTCCCTAAGCCCCGGACCCATCGATTTTGGTCAAAATTAAAAATTTTTGAAGTGCCCCAATTTCTACTTTAACCTTTAGTTACCATCCCAAAATGAATCACTGAGATAAAAAAGTTGATTTCGGAGCATGATTTTTGAACAGGAGCTTCAACAGTTTTGTGGCATATGAGAAATTCCCTAAGCCCTGGACCCATCGATTTTGGTCAAAAATGAAACATTTTAAAGTGCCCCAATTTCTGCTTTAAACTTTAGTTACCATCCCAAAATGAATCACTGAGATTAAAAAAGTTGATTTCGGAGCATTATTTTTGAACAGGAGCTACAACTGTTTTGTGGTGTATGAGAAATTCCCTAAGCCCCGGACCCATCGATTTTGGTCAAAAATAAAAAAATTAAAAGTGCCCCAATTTCTGCTTTAAAGTTTAGTTACCATCCCAAAATGAATCACTGAGATGAAAAAAGTTGATTTCGGAGCATGATTTTTGAACAGGAGCTTCAATGGTTTTGTGGCATATGAGAAATTCCCTAAGCCCCGGACCCATCGATATTGGTCAAAAATTTTTTTTTTTAAAAGTGCCCCAATTTCTGCTTTAAACTTTAGTTACCATCTCAAAATGAATCACTGAGATGAAAAAAGTTGATTTCGGAGCATTATTTTTGAACAGGAGCTTCAATGGTTTTGTGGCATATGAGAAATTCCCTAAGCCCCAGACCTATCAATTTTGGTCAAAAATAAAAATAATAAAAGTGCCCCAATATCTGCTTTAAACTTTAGTTACCATCTCAAAATGAATCACTAAGATGAAAAAAGTTGATTTCGGAGCATGATTTGTGAACAGGAGCTTCAATGGTTTTGTGGCATATGAGAAATTCCCTAAGCCCCGGACCCATCGATTTTGGTCAAAAATAATTTTTTTTAAAGTGCCCCAATTTCTGCTTTAAACTTTATTTACCATCCCAAAATGAATCACTGAGATGAAAAAAGTTTATTTCGGAGCATGATTTTTGAACAGGAGCTACAATGGTTTTGTGGCATATGAGAAATTCCCTAAGCCTGGACCATTTGATTTTGGTCAAAAAGAAAAAATTTAAAAGTGCCCCAATTTCTGCTTTAAACTTTAGTTACCATCTCAAAATGAATCACTGAGATGAAAAAAGTTGATTTCGGATCATGATTTTTGAACAGGAGCTTCAATTGTTTTGTGGCATATGAGAAATTCCCTAAGCCCCGGACCCATCGATTTTGGTCAAAAATAAAAAAATTAAAAGTGCCCCAATTTCTGCTTTCAAATTTAGTTACCATTCCAAAATGAATCACTGGGATGAAGAAAGTTGATTTCGGAGCATTATCTTTGAACAGGAGCTTCAATGGTTTTGTGGCATATGAGAAATTCCCTAAGCCCCGGACCCATCGATTTTGGTAAAAAATAAAATTTTTTGAAGTGCCCCGATTTCTACTTTAAACTTTAGTTACCATCCCAAAATGAATCACTGAGATAAAAAAGTTGATTTCGGAGCATTATTTTTGAACAGAAGCTACAACGGTTTTGTGGTGTATGAGAAATTCCCTAAGCCCCAGACCCATCGATTTTGGTCAAAAATGAAACATTTTAAAGTGCCCCAATTTCTGCTTTAAACTTTAGTTACCATCCCAAAATGAATCACTGAGATGAAAAAAGTTGATTTCGGAGCATGATTTTTGAACAGGAGCTTCAATGGTTTTGTGGCATATGAGAAATTCCCTAAGCCTCGGACCCATTAATTTTGGTCAAAAATAAAAAAATTAAATGTGCCCCAATTTCTGCTTTAAACTTTAGTTACCATCCCAAAATGAATCACTGAGATGAAAAAAGTTGATTTCGGAGCATGATTTTTGAACAGGAGCTTCAATGGTTTTGTGGCATATGAGAAATTCCCTAAGCCCCGGACCCATCGATTTTGGTAAAAAATAAAAAATTTAAAAGTGCCCCAATTTCTGCTTTAAACTTTAGTTACCATCCCAAAATGAATCACTGAGATGAAAAAAGTTGATTTCGGAGCATGATTTTTTAACAGGAGCTTCAATGGTTTTGTGGTGTATGAGAAATTCCCTAAGCCCCGGACACATCGATTTTGGTCAAAAATAAAAATGTAAAAGTGCCCCAATTTCAGCTTTAAACTTTAGTTACCATCCCAAAATGAATTACTGAGATGAAAAAAGTTGATTTCGGAGCTTGATTTTTGAACAGGAGCTTCAATGGTTTTGTGGCATATGAGAAATTCCCTAAGCCTCGGACCCATTAATTTTGGTCAAAAATAAAAAATTTAAAAGTGCCCCAATTTCTGCTTTAAACTTTAGTTACCATCCCAAAATGAATCACTGAGATGAAAAAAGTTGATTTCGGAGCATGATTTTTGAACAGGAGCTTCAATGGTTTTGTGGCATATGAGAAATTCCCTAAGCCCCGGACCCATCGATTTTGGTAAAAAATAAAAAATTTAAAAGTGCCCCAATTTCTGCTTTAAACTTTAGTTACCATCTCAAAATGAATCACTGAGATGAAAAAAGTTGATTTCGGAGCATTATTTTTGAACAGGAGCTTCAATGGTTTTGTGGCATATGAGAAATTCCCAAAGCCCCGGACCTATCAATTTTGGTCAAAAATAAAAAAAATAAAAGTGCCCCAATATCTGCTTTAAACTTTAGTTACCATCTCAAAATGAATCACTAAGATAAAAAAGTTGATTTCGGAGCATGATTTTTGAACAGGAGCTTCAACAGTTTTGTGGCATATGAGAAATTCCCTAAGCCCTGGACCCATCGATTTTGGTCAAAAATTAAATATTTTAAAGTGCCCCAATTTCTGCTTTAAACTTTAGTTACCATCCCAAAATGAATCACTGAGATGAAAAAAGTTGATTTTGGAGCATGATTTTTGAACAGAAACTACAATGGTTTTGTGGTGTATGAGAAATTCCCTAAGCCCCGGACACATCGATTTTGGTAAAAAATAAAAATGTAAAAGTGCCCCAATTTCAGCTTTAAACTTTAGTTACCATCCCTAAATGAATCACTGAGATGAAAAAAGTTGATTTCGGAGCATGATTTTTGAACAGGAGCTTCAATGGTTTTGTGGCATATGAAAAATTCCCTAAGCCCCAGACCCATCAATTTTGGTCAAAAATAAAAAAATTAAAAGTGCCCCAATTTCTGCTTTAAACTTTAGTTACCATCCCAAAATGAATCACTGAGATAAAAAAAAGTTGATTTCGGAGCATGATTTTTGAACAGGAGCTTCAATGGTTTTGTGGCATATCAGAAATTCCCTAAGCCTTGGACCCATTGATTTTGGTCAAAAATAAAAAATTTAAAAGTGCCCCAATTTCTACTTTAAACTTTAGATACCATCCTAAAATGAATCACTGAGATAAAAAAGTTAATTTCGGAGCATGATTTTTGAACAGAAGCTACAACGGTTTTGTGGTGTATGAGAAATTCCCTAAGTACCACACCCATCGATTTTGGTCAAAAATGAAACATTTTAAAGTGCCCCAATTTCTGCTTTAAACTTTAGTTACCATCCCAAAATTAATCACTGAGATGAAAGAAGTTGATTTCGGAGCATGATTTTTGAACAGGAGCTTCAATGGTTTTGTGGCATATGAGAAATTCCCTAAGCCTCGGACCCATTAATTTTGGTCAAAAATAAAAAATTTAAAAGTGCCCCAATTTCTGCTTTAAACTTTAGTTACCATCTCAAAATGAATCACTGAGATGAAAAAAGTTGATTTCGGAGCATTATTTTTGAACAGGAGCTTCAATGGTTTTGTGGCATATGAGAAATTCCCTAAGCCCCGGACCTATCAATTTTGGTCAAAAATAAAAAAATAAAAGTGCCCCAATATCTGCTTTAAACTTTAGTTACCATCTCAAAATGAATCACTAAGATGAAAAAAGTTGATTTCGGAGCATGATTTGTGAACAGGAGCTTCAATGGTTTTGTGGCATATGAAAAATTCCCTAAGCCCCGGACCCATCGATTTTGGTCAAAAATAAAAAATTTAAAGTGCCCCAATTTCTGCTTTAAACTTTAGTTACCATCCCAAAATGAATCACTGAGATGAAAAAAGTTGATTTCGGAGCATGATTTTTGAACAGGAGCTTCAATGGTTTTGTGGCATATGAGAAATTCCCTAAGCCCCGGACCCATCGATTTTGGTCAAAAATAAAAAAATTAAAAGTGCCCCAATTTCTGCTTTCAATTTTAGTTACCATCCCAAAATGAATCACTGAGATGAAAAAAGTTGATTTCGGAGCATTATCTTTGAACAGGAGCTTCAATGGTTTTGTGGCATATGAGAAATTCCCTAAGCCGCGGACCCATCAATTTTGGTCAAAAATAAAAAAATTTGAAGTGCCCCAATTTCTACTTTAAACTTTAGTTACCATCCCAAAATGAATCACTGAGATAAAAAAGTTGATTTCGGAGCATGATTTTGAACAGAAGCTACAACGGTTTTGTGGTGTATGAGAAATTCCCTAAGCCCCAGACCCATCGATTTTGGTCAAAAATGAAACATTTTAAAGTGCCCCAATTTCTGCTTTAAACTTTAGTTACCATCCCAAAATGAATCACTGAGATGAAAAAAGTTGATTTCGGAGCATGATTTTTGAACAGGAGCTTCAATGGTTTTGTGGCATATGAGAAATTCCCTAAGCCTCGGACCCATTAATTTTGGTCAAAAATAAAAAATTTCAAAGTGCCCCTATTTCTGCTTTAAACTTTAGTTACCATCCCAAAATGAATCACTGAGATGAAAAAAGTTGATTTCGGAGCATGATTTTTGAACAGGAGCTTCAATGGTTTTGTGGCGTTTGAGAAATTCCCTAAGCCCCAGACCCATCGATTTTGATCAAAAATAAAAGTTGTAAAAGTGCCCCAATTTTTGCTTTAAAGTTTAGTTACCATCTCAAAATGAATCACTGAGATTAAAAAAGTTGATTTCGGAGCATGATTTTTGAACAGGAGCTTCAATTGTTTTTTTTGGCATATGAGAAATTCCCTAAGCCCCGGACCCATCGATTTTGGTCAAAAATATAAAAATTTTGAAGTGCCCCAATTTCTACTTTAAACTTTAGTTACAATCCCAAAATGAATCACTGAGATAAAAAAGTTGATTTCGGAGCATGATTTTTGAACAGGAGCTTCAACAGTTTTGTGGCGTATGAGAAATTCCCTAAGCCCTGGACCCATCGATTTTGGTCAAAAATGAAAAATTTTAAAGTGCCCCAATTTCTGCTTTAAACTTTAGTTACCATCCTAAAATGAATCACTGAGATGAAAAAAGTTGATTTAGGAGCATTATTTTTGAACAGGAGCTACAACGGTTTTGTGGTGTATGAGAAATTCCATAAGCCCCAGACCCATCGATTTTGGTCAAAAATGAAAAATGTTAAAGTGCCCCAATTTTTGCTTTAAAGTTTAGTTACCATCTCAAAATGAATCACTGAGATGAAAAAAGTTGATTTCGGAGCATGATTTTTGAACAGGAGCTTCAATTGTTTTTTTTGGCATATGAGAAATTCCCTAAGCCCCAGACCCATCGATTTTGGTCAAAAAATTTTTTTTTGAAGTGCCCCAATTTCTACTTTAACCTTTAGTTACCATCCCAAAATGAATCACTGAGATAAAAAAGTTGATTTCGGAGCATGATTTTTGAACAGGAGCTTCAACAGTTTTGTGGCGTATGAGAAATTCCCTAAGCCCTGGACCCATCGATTTTGGTCAAAAATTAAATATTTTAAAGTGCCCCAATTTCTGCTTTAAACTTTAGTTACCATCCCAAAATGAATCACTGAGATGAAAAAAGTTGATTTTGGAGCATGATTTTTGAACAGAAACTACAATGGTTTTGTGGTGTATGAGAAATTCCCTAAGCCCCAGACCCATCGATTTTGGTCAAAAATGAAAAATATTAAAGTGCCCCAATTTCTGCTTTAAACTTTAGTTACCATCCCAAAATGAATCACTGAGATGAAAAAAGTTGATTTCGGAGCATAATTTTTGAACAGGAGCTTCAATGGTTTTGTGGTGTATGAGAAATTCCCTAAGCCCCGGACACATCGATTTTGGTCAAAAATAAAAATGTAAAAGTGCCCCAATTTCAGCTTTAAACTTTAGTTACCATCCCTAAATGAATCACTGAGATGAAAAAAGTTGATTTCGGAGCATGATTTTTGAACAGGAGCTTCAATGGTTTTGTGGCATATGAAAAATTCCCTAAGCCCCAGACCCATCAATTTTGTTCAAAAATAAAAAAATTAAAAGTGCCCCAATTTCTGCTTTAAACTTTAGTTACCATCCCAAAATGAATCACTGAGATAAAAAAAGGTTGATTTCGGAGCATGATTTTTGAACAGGAGCTTCAATGGTTTTGTGGCATATCAGAAATTCCCTAAGCCTTGGACCCATTGATTTTGGTCAAAAATAAAAAATTTAAAAGTGCCCCAATTTCTGCTTTAAACTTTAGATACCATCCTAAAATGAATCACTGAGATGAGAAAAGTTGATTTAGGAGCATTATTTTTGAACAGGAGCTACAACGGTTTTGTGGTGTATCAGAAATTCCATAAGCCCCAGACCCATCGATTTTGGTCAAAAATGAAAAATGTTAAAGTGCCCCAATTTCTGCTTTAAAGTTTAGTTACCATCTCAAAATGAATCACTGAGATGAAAAAAGTTGATTTTGGAGCATTATTTTTGAACAGGAGCTACAACTGTTTTGTGGTGTATGAGAAATTTCCTAAGCCCCGGACCCATCGATTTTGGTCAAAAATAAATAATTTAAAAGTGCCCCAATTTCTGCTTTAAAGTTTGCTTACCATCCCAAAATGAATCACTGAGATGAAAAAAGTTGATTTCGGAGCATGATTTTTGAACAGGAGCTTCAATGGTTTTGTGGCATATGAGAAATTCCCTAAGCCTTCGACCCATTGATTTTGGTCAAAAATAAATTTTTTAAAAGTGCCCCAATTTCTGCTTTAAAGTTTAGTTACCATCCCTAAATGAATCACTGAGATGAAAAAAGTTGATTTTGGAGCATGATTTTTGAACAGAAGCTACAACGGTTTTGTGGTGTATCAGAAGTTCTCTAAGCCCCGGACCCATCGATTTTGGTCAAATATGAAACATTTTAAAGTGCCCCAATTTCTGCTTTAAACTTTAGTTACCATCCCAAAATGAATCACTGAGATGAAAAAAGTTGATTTCGGAGCATGATTTTTGAACAGGAGCTTCAATGGTTTTGTGGCATATGAGAAATTCCCTAAGCCCCGGACCCATCGGTTTTGGTAAAAAAATAAAAAATTTAAAAGTGCCCCAATTTCTGCTTTAAAGTTTAGTTACCATCTCAAAATGAATCACTGAGATGAAAAAAGTTGATTTCGGAGCATTATTTTTGAACAGAAGCTTCAATGGTTTTGTGGCATATGAGAAATTCCGTAAGCCCCGGACCTATCAATTTTGGTCAAAAATAAAAAAAATAAAAGTGCCCCAATATCTGCTTTAAACTTTAGTTACCATCTCAAAATGAATCACTAAGATGAAAAAAGTTGATTTCGGAGCATGATTTTTGAACAGGAGCTTCAATGGTTTTGTGGCATATGATAAATTCCCTAAGCCTTCGACCCATTAATTTTGGTCAAAAATAAAAAATTTAAAAAGTGCCCCAATTTCTGCTTTAAACTTTAGTTACCATCCCAAAATGAATCACTGAGATAAAAAAGTTGATTTCGGAGCATGGTTTTTGAACAGGAGCATCAACAGTTTTGTGGCGTATGAGAAATTCCCTAAGCCCCGGACCCATCGATTTTGGTCAAAAATGAAAAATTTTAAAGAGCCCCAATTTCTGCTTTAAACTTTAGTTACCATCCCTAAATGAATCACTGAGATGAAAAAAGTTGATTTTGGAGCATGATTTTTGAACAGAAGCTACAACGGTTTTGTGGTGTATCAGAAATTCCCTAAGCCCCGGACCCATCAATTTTGGTCAAAAATAAAAAAATTTGAAGTGCCCCAATTTCTACTTTAAACTTTAGTTACCATCCCAAAATGAATCACTGAGATAAAAAAGTTGATTTCGGAGCATGATTTTGAACAGAAGCTACAACGGTTTTGTGGTGTATGAGAAATTCCCTAAGCCCCAGACCCATCGATTTTGGTCAAAAATGAAACATTTTAAAGTGCCCCAATTTCTGCTTTAAACTTTAGTTACCTTCCCAAAATGAATCACTGAGATGAAAAAAGTTGATTTCGGAGCATGATTTTTGAACAGGAGCTTCAATGGTTTTGTGGCATATGAGAAATTCCCTAAGCCGCGGACCCATCAATTTTGGTCAAAAATAAAAAAAATTGAAGTGCCCCAATTTCTACTTTAAACTTTAGTTACCATCCCAAAATGAATCACTGAGATAAAAAAGTTGATTTCGGAGCATGATTTTGAACAGAAGCTACAACGGTTTTGTGGTGTATGAGAAATTCCCTAAGCCCCAGACCCATCGATTTTGGTCAAAAATGAAACATTTTAAAGTGCCCCAATTTCTGCTTTAAACTTTAGTTACCATCCCAAAATGAATCACTGAGATGAAAAAAGTTGATTTCGGAGCATGATTTTTGAACAGGAGCTTCAATGGTTTTGTGGCATATGAGAAATTCCCTAAGCCTCGGACCCATTAATTTTGGTCAAAAATAAAAAATTTCAAAGTGCCCCTATTTCTGCTTTAAACTTTAGTTACCATCCCAAAATGAATCACTGAGATGAAAAAAGTTGATTTCGGAGCATGATTTTTGAACAGGAGCTTCAATGGTTTTGTGGCGTTTGAGAAATTCCCTAAGCCCCAGACCCATCGATTTTGATCAAAAATAAAAATTGTAAAAGTGCCCCAATTTTTGCTTTAAAGTTTAGTTACCATCTCAAAATGAATCACTGAGATTAAAAAAGTTGATTTCGGAGCATGATTTTTGAACAGGAGCTTCAATTGTTTTTTTTGGCATATGAGAAATTCCCTAAGCCCCGGACCCATCGATTTTGGTAAAAAATATAAAAATTTTGAAGTGCCCCAATTTCTACTTTAAACTTTAGTTACAATCCCAAAATGAATCACTGAGATAAAAAAGTTGATTTCGGAGCATGATTTTTGAACAGGAGCTTCAACAGTTTTGTGGCGTATGAGAAATTCCCTAAGCCCTGGACCCATCGATTTTGGTCAAAAATGAAAAATTTTAAAGTGCCCCAATTTCTGCTTTAAACTTTAGTTACCATCCTAAAATGAATCACTGAGATGAAAAAAGTTGATTTAGGAGCATTATTTTTGAACAGGAGCTACAACGGTTTTGTGGTGTATGAGAAATTCCATAAGCCCCAGACCCATCGATTTTGGTCAAAAATGAAAAATGTTAAAGTGCCCCAATTTTTGCTTTAAAGTTTAGTTACCATCTCAAAATGAATCACTGAGATGAAAAAAGTTGATTTCGGAGCATGATTTTTGAACAGGAGCTTCAATTGTTTTTTTTGGCATATGAGAAATTCCCTAAGCCCCAGACCCATCGATTTTGGTCAAAAATTTTTTTTTTGAAGTGCCCCAATTTCTACTTTAACCTTTAGTTACCATCCCAAAATGAATCACTGAGATAAAAAAGTTGATTTCGGAGCATGATTTTTGAACAGGAGCTTCAACAGTTTTGTGGCGTATGAGAAATTCCCTAAGCCCTGGACCCATCGATTTTGGTCAAAAATTAAATATTTTAAAGTGCCCCAATTTCTGCTTTAAACTTTAGTTACCATCCCAAAATGAATCACTGAGATGAAAAAAGTTGATTTTGGAGCATGATTTTTGAACAGAAACTACAATGGTTTTGTGGTGTATGAGAAATTCCCTAAGCCCCAGACCCATCGATTTTGGTCAAAAATGAAAAATATTAAAGTGCCCCAATTTCTGCTTTAAACTTTAGTTACCATCCCAAAATGAATCACTGAGATGAAAAAAGTTGATTTCGGAGCATAATTTTTGAACAGGAGCTTCAATGGTTTTGTGGTGTATGAGAAATTCCCTAAGCCCCGGACACATCGATTTTGGTCAAAAATAAAAATGTAAAAGTGCCCCAATTTCAGCTTTAAACTTTAGTTACCATCCCTAAATGAATCACTGAGATGAAAAAAGTTGATTTCGGAGCATGATTTTTGAACAGGAGCTTCAATGGTTTTGTGGCATATGAAAAATTCCCTAAGCCCCAGACCCATCAATTTTGTTCAAAAATAAAAAAATTAAAAGTGCCCCAATTTCTGCTTTAAACTTTAGTTACCATCCCAAAATGAATCACTGAGATAAAAAAAAGGTTGATTTCGGAGCATGATTTTTGAACAGGAGCTTCAATGGTTTTGTGGCATATCAGAAATTCCCTAAGCCTTGGACCCATTGATTTTGGTCAAAAATAAAAAATTTAAAAGTGCCCCAATTTCTGCTTTAAACTTTAGATACCATCCTAAAATGAATCACTGAGATGAGAAAAGTTGATTTAGGAGCATTATTTTTGAACAGGAGCTACAACGGTTTTGTGGTGTATCAGAAATTCCATAAGCCCCAGACCCATCGATTTTGGTCAAAAATGAAAAATGTTAAAGTGCCCCAATTTCTGCTTTAAAGTTTAGTTACCATCTCAAAATGAATCACTGAGATGAAAAAAGTTGATTTTGGAGCATTATTTTTGAACAGGAGCTACAACTGTTTTGTGGTGTATGAGAAATTTCCTAAGCCCCGGACCCATCGATTTTGGTCAAAAATAAAAAATTTAAAAGTGCCCCAATTTCTGCTTTAAAGTTTGCTTACCATCCCAAAATGAATCACTGAGATGAAAAAAGTTGATTTCGGAGCATGATTTTTGAACAGGAGCTTCAATGGTTTTGTGGCATATGAGAAATTCCCTAAGCCTTCGACCCATTGATTTTGGTCAAAAATAAATTTTTTAAAAGTGCCCCAATTTCTGCTTTAAAGTTTAGTTACCATCCCTAAATGAATCACTGAGATGAAAAAAGTTGATTTTGGAGCATGATTTTTGAACAGAAGCTACAACGGTTTTGTGGTGTATCAGAAGTTCTCTAAGCCCCGGACCCATCGATTTTGGTCAAATATGAAACATTTTAAAGTGCCCCAATTTCTGCTTTAAACTTTAGTTACCATCCCAAAATGAATCACTGAGATGAAAAAAGTTGATTTCGGAGCATGATTTTTGAACAGGAGCTTCAATGGTTTTGTGGCATATGAGAAATTCCCTAAGCCCCGGACCCATCGATTTTGGTAAAAAAATAAAAAATTTAAAAGTGCCCCAATTTCTGCTTTAAAGTTTAGTTACCATCTCAAAATGAATCACTGAGATGAAAAAAGTTGATTTCGGAGCATTATTTTTGAACAGAAGCTTCAATGGTTTTGTGGCATATGAGAAATTCCGTAAGCCCCGGACCTATCAATTTTGGTCAAAAATAAAAAAAATAAAAGTGCCCCAATATCTGCTTTAAACTTTAGTTACCATCTCAAAATGAATCACTAAGATGAAAAAAGTTGATTTCGGAGCATGATTTTTGAACAGGAGCTTCAATGGTTTTGTGGCATATGATAAATTCCCTAAGCCTTCGACCCATTAATTTTGGTCAAAAATAAAAAATTTAAAAAGTGCCCCAATTTCTGCTTTAAACTTTAGTTACCATCCCAAAATGAATCACTGAGATAAAAAAGTTGATTTCGGAGCATGGTTTTTGAACAGGAGCATCAACAGTTTTGTGGCGTATGAGAAATTCCCTAAGCCCCGGACCCATCGATTTTGGTCAAAAATGAAAAATTTTAAAGAGCCCCAATTTCTGCTTTAAACTTTAGTTACCATCCCTAAATGAATCACTGAGATGAAAAAAGTTGATTTTGGAGCATGATTTTTGAACAGAAGCTACAACGGTTTTGTGGTGTATCAGAAATTCCCTAAGCCCCGGACCCATCGATTTTGGTCAAATATGAAACATTTTAAAGTGCCTCAATTTCTGCTTTAAACTTTAGTTACCATCCCAAAATGAATCACTGAGATGAAAAAAGTTGATTTCGGAGCATGATTTGTGAACAGGAGCTTCAATGGTTTTGTGGCATATGAGAAATTCCCTAAGCCCCGGACCCATCGATTTTGGTCAAAAATAAAAAAATTTAAAGTGCCCCAATTTCTGCTTTAAACTTTAGTTACATCCCAAAATGAATCACTAAGATGAAAAAAGTTGATTTCGGAGCATGATTTTTGAACAGGAGCTTCAATGGTTTTGTGGCATATGAGAAATTCCCTAAGCCCGGACCATTTGATTTTGGTCAAAAAGAAAAAATTTAAAAGTGCCCCAATTTCTGCTTTAAACTTTAGTTACCATCTCAAAATGAATCACTAAGATGAAAAAAGTTGATTTCGGAGCATGATTTGTGAACAGGAGCTTCAATGGTTTTGTGGCATATGAGAAATTCCCTAAGCCCCGGACCCATCGATTTTGGTCAAAAATAAAAAAATTAAAGTGCCCCAATTTCTGCTTTAAACTTTAGTTACCATCCCAAAATGAATCACTGAGATGAAAAAAGTTGATTTCGGAGCATGATTTTTGAACAGGAGCTTCAATGGTTTTGTGGCATATGAGAAATTCCCTAAGCCCCGGACCCATCGATTTTGGTCAAAAATAAAAAAATTAAAAGTGCCCCAATTTCTGCTTTCAATTTTAGTTACCATCCCAAAATGAATCACTGAGATGAAAAAAGTTGATTTCGGAGCATTATCTTTGAACAGGAGCTTCAATGGTTTTGTGGCATATGAGAAATTCCCTAAGCCGCGGACCCATCGATTTTGGTCAAAAATAAAAAAATTTGAAGTGCCCCAATTTCTACTTTAAACTTTAGTTACCATCCCAAAATGAATCACTGAGATAAAAAAGTTGATTTCGGAGCATGATTTTGTACAGAAGCTACAACGGTTTTGTGGTGTATGAGAAATTCCCTAAGCCCCAGACCCATCGATTTTGGTCAAAAATGAAACATTTTAAAGTGCCCCAATTTCTGCTTTAAACTTTAGTTACCATCCCAAAATGAATCACTGAGATGAAAAAAGTTGATTTCGGAGCATTATTTTTGAACATGAGCTCCAATGGTTTTGTGGCATATGAGAAATTCCCTGAGCCCCGGACCCATCGATTTTGGTCAAAAATAAAAAAATTTAAAGTGCCCCAATTTCTGCTTTAAACTTTAGTTACCATCCCAAAATGAATCACTGAGATGAAAAAAGTTGATTTCGGAGCATGATTTTTGAACAGGAGCTTCAATGGTTTTGTGGCGTTTGAGAAATTCCCTAAGCCCCAGACCCATCGATTTTGGTCAAAAATAAAAAATATAAAAGTGCCCCAATTTTTGCTTTAAAGTTTAGTTACCATCTCAAAATGAATCACTGAGATGAAAAAAGTTGATTTCGGAGCATGATTTTTGAACAGGAGCTTCAATTTTTTTTTTTGGCATATGAGAAATTCCCTAAGCCCCGGACCCATCGATTTTTGTCAAAAATACAAAAATTTTGAAGTGCCCCAATTTCTACTTTAAACTTTAGTTACCATCCCAAAATGAATCACTGAGATAAAAAAGTTGATTTCGGAGCATGATTTTTGAACAGGAGCTTCAACAGTTTTGTGGCGTATGAGAAATTCCCTAAGCCCTGGACCCATCGATTTTGGTCAAAAATGAAAAATTTTAAAGTGCCCCAATTTCTGCTTTAAACTTTAGTTACCATCCCTAAATGAATCACTGAGATGAAAAAAGTTGATTTTGGAGCATGATTTTTGAACAGAAACTACAATGGTTTTGTGGTGTATGAGAAATTCCCTAAGCCCCAGACCCAATGATTTTGGTCAAAAATGAAAAATATTAAAGTGCCCCAATTTCTGCTTTAAACTTTAGTTACCATCCCAAAATGAATCACTGAGATGAAAAAAGTTGATTTCGGAGCATTATTTTGGAACAGGAGCTTCAATGGTTTTGTGGTTTATGAGAAATTCCCTAAGCCCCGGACACATCGATTTTGGTCAAAAATAAAAATGTAAAAGTGCCCCAATTTCTGCTTTAAACTTTAGTTACCATCCCTAAATGAATCACTGAGATGAAAAAAGTTGATTTCGGAGCATGATTTTTGAACAGGAGCTTCAATGGTTTTGTGGCATATGAAAAATTCCCTAAGCCCCAGACCCATCAATTTTGGTCAAAAATAAAAAAATGAAAAGTGCCCCAATTTCTGCTTTAAACTTTAGTTACCATCCCAAAATGAATTACTGAGATGAAAAAAGTTGATTTCGGAGCATGATTTTTGAACAGGAGCTTCAATGGTTTTGTGGCATATGAGAAATTCCCTAAGCCTTGGACCCATTGATTTTGGTCAAAAATGAAAAATGTTAAAGTGCCCCAATTTCTGCTTTATAGTTTAGTTACCATCTCAAAATTAATCACTGAGATGAAAAAAGTTGATTTCGGAGCATGATTTTTGAACAGGAGCTTCAATGGTTTTGTGGCATATGATAAATTCCCTAAGCCTTCGACCCATTAATTTTGGTCAAAAATAAAAAATTTAAAAAGTGCCCCAATTTCTGCTTTAAACTTTAGTTACCATCCCAAAATGAATCACTGAGATAAAAAAGTTGATTTCGGAGCATGGTTTTTGAACAGGAGCATCAACAGTTTTGTGGCGTATGAGAAACTCCCTAAGCCCCGGACCCATCGATTTTGGTCAAAAATGAAAAATTTTAAAGAGCCCCAATTTCTGCTTTAAACTTTAGTTACCATCCCTAAATGAATCACTGAGATGAAAAAAGTTGATTTTGGAGCATGATTTTTGAACAGAAGCTACAACGGTTTTGTGGTGTATCAGAAATTCCCTAAGCCCCGGACCCATCGATTTTGGTCAAATATGAAACATTTTAAAGTGCCCCAATTTCTGCTTTAAACTTTAGTTACCATCCCAAAATGAATCACTGAGATGAAAAAAGTTGATTTCGGAGCATGATTTGTGAACAGGAGCTTCAATGGTTTTGTGGCATATGAGAAATTCCCTAAGCCCCGGACCCATCGTTTTTGGTCAAAAATAAAAAAATTTAAAAGTGCCCCAATTTCTGCTTTAAACTTTAGTTACATCCCAAAATGAATCACTAAGATGAAAAAAGTTGATTTCGGAGCATGATTTTTGAACAGGAGCTTCAATGGTTTTGTGGCATATGAGAAATTCCCTAAGCCCGGACCATTTGATTTTGGTCAAAAAGAAAAAATTTAAAAGTGCCCCAATTTCTGCTTTAAACTTTAGTTACCATCTCAAAATGAATCACTGAGATGAAAAAAGTTGATTTCGGAGCATTATTTTTGAACAGGAGCTTCAATGGTTTTGTGGCATATGAGAAATTCCCTAAGCCCCGGACCCATCGATTTTGGTCAAAAATAAAAAAATTAAAAGTGCCCCAATTTCTGCTTTCAATTTTAGTTACCATCCCAAAATGAATCACTGAGATGAAAAAAGTTGATTTCGGAGCATTATCTTTGAACAGGAGCTTCAATGGTTTTGTGGCATATGAGAAATTCCCTAAGCCGCGGACCCATCGATTTTGGTCAAAAATAAAAAAATTTGAAGTGCCCCAATTTCTACTTTAAACTTTAGTTACCATCCCAAAATGAATCACTGAGATAAAAAAGTTGATTTCGGAGCATGATTTTGAACAGAAGCTACAACGGTTTTGTGGTGTATGAGAAATTCCCTAAGCCCCAGACCCATCGATTTTGGTCAAAAATGAAACATTTTAAAGTGCCCCAATTTCTGCTTTAAACTTTAGTTACCATCCCAAAATGAATCACTGAGATGAAAAAAGTTGATTTCGGAGCATGATTTTTGAACAGGAGCTTCAATGGTTTTGTGGCATATGAGAAATTCCCTAAGCCTCAGACCCATTCATTTTGGTCAAAAATAAAAAATTTAAAAGTGCCCCAATTTATGCTTTAAACTTTAGTTACCATCCCAAAATGAATCACTGAGATGAAAAAAGTTGATTTCGGAGCATGATTTTTGAACAGGAGCTTCAATGGTTTTGTGGCATATGAGAAATTCCCTAAGCCTCAGACCCATTCATTTTGGTCAAAAATAAAAAATTTAAAAGTGCCCCAATTTATGCTTTAAACTTTAGTTACCATCCCAAAATGAATCACTGAGATGAAAAAAGTTGATTTCGGAGCATGATTTTTGAACAGGAGCTTCAATGGTTTTGTGGCGTTTGAGAAATTCCCTAAGCCCCAGACCCATCGATTTTGGTCAAAAATAAAAATGTAAAAGTGCCCCAATTTTTGCTTTAAAGTTTAGTTACCATCTCAAAATGAATCACTGAGATGAAAAAAGTTGATTTTGGAGCATTATTTTTGAACAGGAGCTACAACTGTTTTGTGGTGTATGAGAAATTTCCTAAGCCCCGGACCCATCGATTTTGGTCAAAAATAAAAAATTTAAAAGTGCCCCAATTTCTGCTTTAAAGTTTGCTTACCATCCCAAAATGAATCACTGAGATGAAAAAAGTTGATTTCGGAGCATGATTTTTGAACAGGAGCTTCAATGGTTTTGTGGCATATGAAAAATTCCCTAAGCCTTCGACCCATTGATTTTGGTCAAAAATAAATTTTTTAAAAGTGCCCCAATTTCTGCTTTAAACTTTAGTTACCATCCCTAAATGAATCACTGAGATGAAAAAAGTTGATTTTGGAGCATGATTTTTGAACAGAAGCTACAACGGTTTTGTGGTGTATCAGAAGTTCTCTAAGCCCCGGACCCATCGATTTTGGTCAAATATGAAACATTTTAAAGTGCCCCAATTTCTGCTTTAAACTTTAGTTACCATCCCTAAATGAATCACTGAGATGAAAAAAGTTGATTTTGGAGCATGATTTTTGAACAGAAACTACAATGGTTTTGTGGTGTATGAGAAATTCCCTAAGCCCCAGACCCAATGATTTTGGTCAAAAATGAAAAATATTAAAGTGCCCCAATTTCTGCTTTAAACTTTAGTTACCATCCCAAAATGAATCACTGAGATGAAAAAAGTTGATTTCGGAGCATTATTTTGGAACAGGAGCTTCAATGGTTTTGTGGTTTATGAGAAATTCCCTAAGCCCCGGACACATCGATTTTGGTCAAAAATAAAAATGTAAAAGTGCCCCAATTTCAGCTTTAAACTTTAGTTACCATCCCTAAATGAATCACTGAGATGAAGAAAGTTGATTTCGGAGCATGATTTTTGAACAGGAGCTTCAATGGTTTTGTGGCATATGAAAAATTCCCTAAGCCCCAGACCCATCAATTTTGGTCAAAAATAAAAAAATGAAAAGTGCCCCAATTTCTGCTTTAAACTTTAGTTACCATCCCAAAATGAATTACTGAGATGAAAAAAGTTGATTTCGGAGCATGATTTTTGAACAGGAGCTTCAATGGTTTTGTGGCATATGAGAAATTCCCTAAGCCTTGGACCCATTGATTTTGGTCAAAAATGAAAAATGTTAAAGTGCCCCAATTTCTGCTTTATAGTTTAGTTACCATCTCAAAATTAATCACTGAGATGAAAAAAGTTGATTTCGGAGCATTATTTTTGAACAGGAGCTACAACTGTTTTGTGGTGTATGAGAAATTCCCTAAGCCCCGGACCCATCGATTTTGGTAAAAAATAAAAAATGTAAAAGTGCCCCAATTTCTGCTTTAAAGTTTAGTTACCATCCCAAAATGAATCCCTGAGATGAAAAAAGTTGATTTCGGAGCATGATTTTTGAACAGGAGCTTCAATGGTTTTGTGGCATATGATAAATTCCCTAAGCCTTCGACCCATTAATTTTGGTCAAAAATAAAAAATTTAAAAAGTGCCCCAATTTCTGCTTTAAACTTTAGTTACCATCCCAAAATGAATCACTGAGATAAAAAAGTTGATTTCGGAGCATGGTTTTTGAACAGGAGCATCAACAGTTTTGTGGCGTATGAGAAATTCCCTAAGCCCCGGACCCATCGATTTTGGTCAAAAATGAAAAATTTTAAAGAGCCCCAATTTCTGCTTTAAACTTTAGTTACCATCCCTAAATGAATCACTGAGATGAAAAAAGTTGATTTTGGAGCATGATTTTTGAACAGAAGCTACAACGGTTTTGTGGTGTATCAGAAATTCCCTAAGCCCCGGACCCATCGATTTTGGTCAAATATGAAACATTTTAAAGTGCCCCAATTTCTGCTTTAAACTTTAGTTACCATCCCAAAATGAATCACTGAGATGAAAAAAGTTGATTTCGGAGCATGATTTGTGAACAGGAGCTTCAATGGTTTTGTGGCATATGAGAAATTCCCTAAGCCCCGGACCCATCGATTTTGGTCAAAAATAAAAAAATTTAAAGTGCCCCAATTTCTGCTTTAAACTTTAGTTACATCCCAAAATGAATCACTAAGATGAAAAAAGTTGATTTCGGAGCATGATTTTTGAACAGGAGCTTCAATGGTTTTGTGGCATATGAGAAATTCCCTAAGCCCGGACCATTTGATTTTGGTCAAAAAGAAAAAATTTAAAAGTGCCCCAATTTCTGCTTTAAACTTTAGTTACCATCTCAAAATGAATCACTAAGATGAAAAAAGTTGATTTCGGAGCATTATTTTTGAACAGGAGCTTCAATGGTTTTGTGGCATATGAGAAATTCCCTAAGCCCCGGACCCATCGATTTTGGTCAAAAATAAAAAAATTAAAAGTGCCCCAATTTCTGCTTTCAATTTTAGTTACCATCCCAAAATGAATCACTGAGATGAAAAAAGTTGATTTCGGAGCATTATCTTTGAACAGGAGCTTCAATGGTTTTGTGGCATATGAGAAATTCCCTAAGCCGCGGACCCATCGATTTTGGTCAAAAATAAAAAAATTTGAAGTGCCCCAATTTCTACTTTAAACTTTAGTTACCATCCCAAAATGAATCACTGAGATAAAAAAGTTGATTTCGGAGCATGATTTTGAACAGAAGCTACAACGGTTTTGTGGTGTATGAGAAATTCCCTAAGCCCCAGACCCATCGATTTTGGTCAAAAATGAAACATTTTAAAGTGCCCCAATTTCTGCTTTAAACTTTAGTTACCATCCCAAAATGAATCACTGAGATGAAAAAAGTTGATTTCGGAGCATGATTTTTGAACAGGAGCTTCAATGGTTTTGTGGCATATGAGAAATTCCCTAAGCCTCAGACCCATTAATTTTGGTCAAAAATAAAAAATTTAAAAGTGCCCCAATTTCTGCTTTAAACTTTAGTTACCATCCCAAAATGAATCACTGAGATGAAAAAAGTTGATTTCGGAGCATGATTTTTGAACAGGAGCTTCAATGGTTTTGTGGCATTTGAGAAATTCCCTAAGCCCCAGACCCATCGATTTTGGTCAAAAATAAAAATGTAAAAGTGCCCCAATTTTTGCTTTAAAGTTTAGTTACCATCTCAAAATGAATCACTGAGATGAAAAAAGTTGATTTTGGAGCATTATTTTTGAACAGGAGCTACAACTGTTTTGTGGTGTATGAGAAATTTCCTAAGCCCCGGACCCATCGATTTTGGTCAAAAATAAAAAATTTAAAAGTGCCCCAATTTCTGCTTTAAAGTTTGCTTACCATCCCAAAATGAATCACTGAGATGAAAAAAGTTGATTTCGGAGCATGATTTTTGAACAGGAGCTTCAATGGTTTTGTGGCATATGAGAAATTCCCTAAGCCTTCGACCCATTGATTTTGGTCAAAAATAAATTTTTTAAAAGTGCCCCAATTTCTGCTTTAAACTTTAGTTACCATCCCTAAATGAATCACTGAGATGAAAAAAGTTGATTTTGGAGCATGATTTTTGAACAGAAGCTACAACGGTTTTGTGGTGTATCAGAAGTTCTCTAAGCCCCGGACCCATCGATTTTGCTCAAATATGAAACATTTTAAAGTGCCCCAATTTCTGCTTTAAACTTTAGTTACCATCCCTAAATGAATCACTGAGATGAAAAAAGTTGATTTTGGAGCATGATTTTTGAACAGAAACTACAATGGTTTTGTGGTGTATGAGAAATTCCCTAAGCCCCAGACCCAATGATTTTGGTCAAAAATGAAAAATATTAAAGTGCCCCAATTTCTGCTTTAAACTTTAGTTACCATCCCAAAATGAATCACTGAGATGAAAAAAGTTGATTTCGGAGCATTATTTTGGAACAGGAGCTTCAATGGTTTTGTGGTTTATGAGAAATTCCCTAAGCCCCGGACACATCGATTTTGGTCAAAAATAAAAATGTAAAAGTGCCCCAATTTCAGCTTTAAACTTTAGTTACCATCCCTAAATGAATCACTGAGATGAAAAAAGTTGATTTCGGAGCATGATTTTTGAACAGGAGCTTCAATGGTTTTGTGGCATATGAAAAATTCCCTAAGCCCCAGACCCATCAATTTTGGTCAAAAATAAAAAAATGAAAAGTGCCCCAATTTCTGCTTTAAACTTTAGTTACCATCCCAAAATGAATTACTGAGATGAAAAAAGTTGATTTCGGAGCATGATTTTTGAACAGGAGCTTCAATGGTTTTGTGGCATATGAGAAATTCCCTAAGCCTTGGACCCATTGATTTTGGTCAAAAATGAAAAATGTTAAAGTGCCCCAATTTCTGCTTTATAGTTTAGTTACCATCTCAAAATTAATCACTGAGATGAAAAAAGTTGATTTCGGAGCATTATTTTTGAACAGGAGCTACAACTGTTTTGTGGTGTATGAGAAATTCCCTAAGCCCCGGACCCATCGATTTTGGTAAAAAATAAAAAATGTAAAAGTGCCCCAATTTCTGCTTTAAAGTTTAGTTACCATCCCAAAATGAATCCCTGAGATGAAAAAAGTTGATTTCGGAGCATGATTTTTGAACAGGAGCTTCAATGGTTTTGTGGCATATGATAAATTCCCTAAGCCTTCGACCCATTAATTTTGGTCAAAAATAAAAAATTTAAAAAGTGCCCCAATTTCTGCTTTAAACTTTAGTTACCATCCCAAAATGAATCACTGAGATAAAAAAGTTGATTTCGGAGCATGGTTTTTGAACAGGAGCATCAACAGTTTTGTGGCATATGAGAAATTCCCTAAGCCCCGGACCCATCGATTTTGGTCAAAAATGAAAAATTTTAAAGAGCCCCAATTTCTGCTTTAAACTTTAGTTACCATCCCTAAATGAATCACTGAGATGAAAAAAGTTGATTTTGGAGCATGATTTTTGAACAGAAGCTACAACGGTTTTGTGGTGTATCAGAAATTCCCTAAGCCCCGGACCCATCGATTTTGGTCAAATATGAAACATTTTAAAGTGCCCCAATTTCTGCTTTAAACTTTAGTTACCATCCCAAAATGAATCACTGAGATGAAAAAAGTTGATTTCGGAGCATGATTTGTGAACAGGAGCTTCAATGGTTTTGTGGCATATGAGAAATTCCCTAAGCCCCGGACCCATCGATTTTGGTCAAAAATAAAAAAATTTAAAGTGCCCCAATTTCTGCTTTAAACTTTAGTTACATCCCAAAATGAATCACTAAGATGAAAAAAGTTGATTTCGGAGCATGATTTTTGAACAGGAGCTTCAATGGTTTTGTGGCATATGAGAAATTCCCTAAGCCCGGACCATTTGATTTTGGTCAAAAAGAAAAAATTTAAAAGTGCCCCAATTTCTGCTTTAAACTTTAGTTACCATCTCAAAATGAATCACTGAGATGAAAAAAGTTGATTTCGGAGCATTATTTTTGAACAGGAGCTTCAATGGTTTTGTGGCATATGAGAAATTCCCTAAGCCCCGGACCCATCGATTTTGGTCAAAAATAAAAAAATTAAAAGTGCCCCAATTTCTGCTTTCAATTTTAGTTACCATCCCAAAATGAATCACTGAGATGAAAAAAGTTGATTTCGGAGCATTATCTTTGAACAGGAGCTTCAATGGTTTTGTGGCATATGAGAAATTCCCTAAGCCGCGGACCCATCGATTTTGGTCAAAAATAAAAAAATTTGAAGTGCCCCAATTTCTACTTTAAACTTTAGTTACCATCCCAAAATGAATCACTGAGATAAAAAAGTTGATTTCGGAGCATGATTTTGAACAGAAGCTACAACGGTTTTGTGGTGTATGAGAAATTCCCTAAGCCCCAGACCCATCGATTTTGGTCAAAAATGAAACATTTTAAAGTGCCCCAATTTCTGCTTTAAACTTTAGTTACCATCCCAAAATGAATCACTGAGATGAAAAAAGTTGATTTCGGAGCATGATTTTTGAACAGGAGCTTCAATGGTTTTGTGGCATATGAGAAATTCCCTAAGCCTCAGACCCATTAATTTTGGTCAAAAATAAAAAATTTAAAAGTGCCCCAATTTCTGCTTTAAACTTTAGTTACCATCCCAAAATGAATCACTGAGATGAAAAAAGTTGATTTCGGAGCATGATTTTTGAACAGGAGCTTCAATGGTTTTGTGGCATTTGAGAAATTCCCTAAGCCCCAGACCCATCGATTTTGGTCAAAAATAAAAATGTAAAAGTGCCCCAATTTTTGCTTTAAAGTTTAGTTACCATCTCAAAATGAATCACTGAGATGAAAAAAGTTGATTTTGGAGCATTATTTTTGAACAGGAGCTACAACTGTTTTGTGGTGTATGAGAAATTTCCTAAGCCCCGGACCCATCGATTTTGGTCAAAAATAAAAAATTTAAAAGTGCCCCAATTTCTGCTTTAAAGTTTGCTTACCATCCCAAAATGAATCACTGAGATGAAAAAAGTTGATTTCGGAGCATGATTTTTGAACAGGAGCTTCAATGGTTTTGTGGCATATGAGAAATTCCCTAAGCCTTCGACCCATTGATTTTGGTCAAAAATAAATTTTTTAAAAGTGCCCCAATTTCTGCTTTAAACTTTAGTTACCATCCCTAAATGAATCACTGAGATGAAAAAAGTTGATTTTGGAGCATGATTTTTGAACAGAAGCTACAACGGTTTTGTGGTGTATCAGAAGTTCTCTAAGCCCCGGACCCATCGATTTTGGTCAAATATGAAACATTTTAAAGTGCCCCAATTTCTGCTTTAAACTTTAGTTACCATCCCAAAATGAATCACTGAGATGAAAAAAGTTGATTTCGGAGCATGATTTTTGAACAGGAGCTTCAATGGTTTTGTGGCATATGAGAAATTCCCTAAGCCCCGGACCCATCGATTTTGGTAAAAAAAAAAAAAATTTAAAAGTGCCCCAATTTCTGCTTTAAAGTTTAGTTACCATCTCAAAATGAATCACTGAGATGAAAAAAGTTGATTTCGGAGCATTATTTTTGAACAGAAGCTTCAATGGTTTTGTGGCATATGAGAAATTCCGTAAGCCCCGGACCTATCAATTTTGGTCAAAAATAAAAAAAATAAAAGTGCCCCAATATCTGCTTTAAACTTTAGTTACCATCTCAAAATGAATCACTAAGATGAAAAAAGTTGATTTCGGAGCATGATTTGTGAACAGGAGCTTCAATGGTTTTGTGGCATATGATAAATTCCCTAAGCCTTCGACCCATTAATTTTGGTCAAAAATAAAAAATTTAAAAAGTGCCCCAATTTCTGCTTTAAACTTTAGTTACCATCCCAAAATGAATCACTGAGATAAAAAAGTTGATTTCGGAGCATGGTTTTTGAACAGGAGCATCAACAGTTTTGTGGCGTATGAGAAATTCCCTAAGCCCCGGACCCATCGATTTTGGTCAAAAATGAAAAATTTTAAAGAGCCCCAATTTCTGCTTTAAACTTTAGTTACCATCCCTAAATGAATCACTGAGATGAAAAAAGTTGATTTTGGAGCATGATTTTTGAACAGAAGCTACAACGGTTTTGTGGTGTATCAGAAATTCCCTAAGCCCCGGACCCATCGATTTTGGTCAAATATGAAACATTTTAAAGTGCCCCAATTTCTGCTTTAAACTTTAGTTACCATCCCAAAATGAATCACTGAGATGAAAAAAGTTGATTTCGGAGCATGATTTGTGAACAGGAGCTTCAATGGTTTTGTGGCATATGAGAAATTCCCTAAGCCCCGGACCCATCGATTTTGGTCAAAAATAAAAAAATTTAAAGTGCCCCAATTTCTGCTTTAAACTTTAGTTACATCCCAAAATGAATCACTAAGATGAAAAAAGTTGATTTCGGAGCATGATTTTTGAACAGGAGCTTCAATGGTTTTGTGGCATATGAGAAATTCCCTAAGCCCGGACCATTTGATTTTGGTCAAAAATAAAAAATTTAAAAGTGCCCCAATTTCTGCTTTAAACTTTAGTTACCATCTCAAAATGAATCACTAAGTTGAAAAAAGTTGATTTCGGAGCATGATTTGTGAACAGGAGCTTCAATGGTTTTGTGGCATATGAGAAATTCCCTAAGCCCCGGACCCATCGATTTTGGTCAAAAATAAAAAAATTAAAGTGCCCCAATTTCTGCTTTAAACTTTAGTTACCATCCCAAAATGAATCACTGAGATGAAAAAAGTTGATTTCGGAGCATGATTTTTGAACAGGAGCTTCAATGGTTTTGTGGCATATGAGAAATTCCCTAAGCCCCGGACCCATCGATTTTGGTCAAAAATAAAAAAATTAAAAGTGCCCCAATTTCTGCTTTCAATTTTAGTTACCATCCCAAAATGAATCACTGAGATGAAAAAAGTTGATTTCGGAGCATTATCTTTGAACAGGAGCTTCAATGGTTTTGTGGCATATGAGAAATTCCCTAAGCCGCGGACCCATCGATTTTGGTCAAAAATAAAAAAATTTGAAGTGCCCCAATTTCTACTTTAAACTTTAGTTACCATCCCAAAATGAATCACTGAGATAAAAAAGTTGATTTCGGAGCATGATTTTGAACAGAAGCTACAACGGTTTTGTGGTGTATGAGAAATTCCCTAAGCCCCAGACCCATCGATTTTGGTCAAAAATGAAACATTTTAAAGTGCCCCAATTTCTGCTTTAAACTTTAGTTACCATCCCAAAATGAATCACTGAGATGAAAAAAGTTGATTTCGGAGCATTATTTTTGAACATGAGCTCCAATGGTTTTGTGGCATATGAGAAATTCCCTGAGCCCCGGACCCATCGATTTTGGTCAAAAATAAAAAAATTTAAAGTGCCCCAATTTCTGCTTTAAACTTTAGTTACCATCCCAAAATGAATCACTGAGATGAAAAAAGTTGATTTCGGAGCATGATTTTTGAACAGGAGCTTCAATGGTTTTGTGGCGTTTGAGAAATTCCCTAAGCCCCAGACCCATCGATTTTGGTCAAAAATAAAAAATATAAAAGTGCCCCAATTTTTGCTTTAAAGTTTAGTTACCATCTCAAAATGAATCACTGAGATGAAAAAAGTTGATTTCGGAGCATGATTTTTGAACAGGAGCTTCAATTTTTTTTTTTTGGCATATGAGAAATTCCCTAAGCCCCGGACCCATCGATTTTTGTCAAAAATACAAAAATTTTGAAGTGCCCCAATTTCTACTTTAAACTTTAGTTACCATCCCAAAATGAATCACTGAGATAAAAAAGTTGATTTCGGAGCATGATTTTTGAACAGGAGCTTCAACAGTTTTGTGGCGTATGAGAAATTCCCTAAGCCCTGGACCCATCGATTTTGGTCAAAAATGAAAAATTTTAAAGTGCCCCAATTTCTGCTTTAAACTTTAGTTACCATCCCTAAATGAATCACTGAGATGAAAAAAGTTGATTTTGGAGCATGATTTTTGAACAGAAACTACAATGGTTTTGTGGTGTATGAGAAATTCCCTAAGCCCCAGACCCAATGATTTTGGTCAAAAATGAAAAATATTAAAGTGCCCCAATTTCTGCTTTAAACTTTAGTTACCATCCCAAAATGAATCACTGAGATGAAAAAAGTTGATTTCGGAGCATTATTTTGGAACAGGAGCTTCAATGGTTTTGTGGTTTATGAGAAATTCCCTAAGCCCCGGACACATCGATTTTGGTCAAAAATAAAAATGTAAAAGTGCCCCAATTTCTGCTTTAAACTTTAGTTACCATCCCTAAATGAATCACTGAGATGAAAAAAGTTGATTTCGGAGCATGATTTTTGAACAGGAGCTTCAATGGTTTTGTGGCATATGAAAAATTCCCTAAGCCCCAGACCCATCAATTTTGGTCAAAAATAAAAAAATGAAAAGTGCCCCAATTTCTGCTTTAAACTTTAGTTACCATCCCAAAATGAATTACTGAGATGAAAAAAGTTGATTTCGGAGCATGATTTTTGAACAGGAGCTTCAATGGTTTTGTGGCATATGAGAAATTCCCTAAGCCTTGGACCCATTGATTTTGGTCAAAAATGAAAAATGTTAAAGTGCCCCAATTTCTGCTTTATAGTTTAGTTACCATCTCAAAATTAATCACTGAGATGAAAAAAGTTGATTTCGGAGCATGATTTTTGAACAGGAGCTTCAATGGTTTTGTGGCATATGATAAATTCCCTAAGCCTTCGACCCATTAATTTTGGTCAAAAATAAAAAATTTAAAAAGTGCCCCAATTTCTGCTTTAAACTTTAGTTACCATCCCAAAATGAATCACTGAGATAAAAAAGTTGATTTCGGAGCATGGTTTTTGAACAGGAGCATCAACAGTTTTGTGGCGTATGAGAAACTCCCTAAGCCCCGGACCCATCGATTTTGGTCAAAAATGAAAAATTTTAAAGAGCCCCAATTTCTGCTTTAAACTTTAGTTACCATCCCTAAATGAATCACTGAGATGAAAAAAGTTGATTTTGGAGCATGATTTTTGAACAGAAGCTACAACGGTTTTGTGGTGTATCAGAAATTCCCTAAGCCCCGGACCCATCGATTTTGGTCAAATATGAAACATTTTAAAGTGCCCCAATTTCTGCTTTAAACTTTAGTTACCATCCCAAAATGAATCACTGAGATGAAAAAAGTTGATTTCGGAGCATGATTTGTGAACAGGAGCTTCAATGGTTTTGTGGCATATGAGAAATTCCCTAAGCCCCGGACCCATCGTTTTTGGTCAAAAATAAAAAAATTTAAAAGTGCCCCAATTTCTGCTTTAAACTTTAGTTACATCCCAAAATGAATCACTAAGATGAAAAAAGTTGATTTCGGAGCATGATTTTTGAACAGGAGCTTCAATGGTTTTGTGGCATATGAGAAATTCCCTAAGCCCGGACCATTTGATTTTGGTCAAAAAGAAAAAATTTAAAAGTGCCCCAATTTCTGCTTTAAACTTTAGTTACCATCTCAAAATGAATCACTGAGATGAAAAAAGTTGATTTCGGAGCATTATTTTTGAACAGGAGCTTCAATGGTTTTGTGGCATATGAGAAATTCCCCAAGCCCCGGACCCATCGATTTTGGTCAAAAATAAAAAAATTAAAAGTGCCCCAATTTCTGCTTTCAATTTTAGTTACCATCCCAAAATGAATCACTGAGATGAAAAAAGTTGATTTCGGAGCATTATCTTTGAACAGGAGCTTCAATGGTTTTGTGGCATATGAGAAATTCCCTAAGCCGCGGACCCATCGATTTTGGTCAAAAATAAAAAAATTTGAAGTGCCCCAATTTCTACTTTAAACTTTAGTTACCATCCCAAAATGAATCACTGAGATAAAAAAGTTGATTTCGGAGCATGATTTTGAACAGAAGCTACAACGGTTTTGTGGTGTATGAGAAATTCCCTAAGCCCCAGACCCATCGATTTTGGTCAAAAATGAAACATTTTAAAGTGCCCCAATTTCTGCTTTAAACTTTAGTTACCATCCCAAAATGAATCACTGAGATGAAAAAAGTTGATTTCGGAGCATGATTTTTGAACAGGAGCTTCAATGGTTTTGTGGCATATGAGAAATTCCCTAAGCCTCAGACCCATTCATTTTGGTCAAAAATAAAAAATTTAAAAGTGCCCCAATTTATGCTTTAAACTTTAGTTACCATCCCAAAATGAATCACTGAGATGAAAAAAGTTGATTTCGGAGCATGATTTTTGAACAGGAGCTTCAATGGTTTTGTGGCGTTTGAGAAATTCCCTAAGCCCCAGACCCATCGATTTTGGTCAAAAATAAAAATGTAAAAGTGCCCCAATTTTTGCTTTAAAGTTTAGTTACCATCTCAAAATGAATCACTGAGATGAAAAAAGTTGATTTTGGAGCATTATTTTTGAACAGGAGCTACAACTGTTTTGTGGTGTATGAGAAATTTCCTAAGCCCCGGACCCATCGATTTTGGTCAAAAATAAAAAATTTAAAAGTGCCCCAATTTCTGCTTTAAAGTTTGCTTACCATCCCAAAATGAATCACTGAGATGAAAAAAGTTGATTTCGGAGCATGATTTTTGAACAGGAGCTTCAATGGTTTTGTGGCATATGAAAAATTCCCTAAGCCTTCGACCCATTGATTTTGGTCAAAAATAAATTTTTTAAAAGTGCCCCAATTTCTGCTTTAAACTTTAGTTACCATCCCTAAATGAATCACTGAGATGAAAAAAGTTGATTTTGGAGCATGATTTTTGAACAGAAGCTACAACGGTTTTGTGGTGTATCAGAAGTTCTCTAAGCCCCGGACCCATCGATTTTGGTCAAATATGAAACATTTTAAAGTGCCCCAATTTCTGCTTTAAACTTTAGTTACCATCCCTAAATGAATCACTGAGATGAAAAAAGTTGATTTTGGAGCATGATTTTTGAACAGAAACTACAATGGTTTTGTGGTGTATGAGAAATTCCCTAAGCCCCAGACCCAATGATTTTGGTCAAAAATGAAAAATATTAAAGTGCCCCAATTTCTGCTTTAAACTTTAGTTACCATCCCAAAATGAATCACTGAGATGAAAAAAGTTGATTTCGGAGCATTATTTTGGAACAGGAGCTTCAATGGTTTTGTGGTTTATGAGAAATTCCCTAAGCCCCGGACACATCGATTTTGGTCAAAAATAAAAATGTAAAAGTGCCCCAATTTCAGCTTTAAACTTTAGTTACCATCCCTAAATGAATCACTGAGATGAAGAAAGTTGATTTCGGAGCATGATTTTTGAACAGGAGCTTCAATGGTTTTGTGGCATATGAAAAATTCCCTAAGCCCCAGACCCATCAATTTTGGTCAAAAATAAAAAAATGAAAAGTGCCCCAATTTCTGCTTTAAACTTTAGTTACCATCCCAAAATGAATTACTGAGATGAAAAAAGTTGATTTCGGAGCATGATTTTTGAACAGGAGCTTCAATGGTTTTGTGGCATATGAGAAATTCCCTAAGCCTTGGACCCATTGATTTTGGTCAAAAATGAAAAATGTTAAAGTGCCCCAATTTCTGCTTTATAGTTTAGTTACCATCTCAAAATTAATCACTGAGATGAAAAAAGTTGATTTCGGAGCATTATTTTTGAACAGGAGCTACAACTGTTTTGTGGTGTATGAGAAATTCCCTAAGCCCCGGACCCATCGATTTTGGTAAAAAATAAAAAATGTAAAAGTGCCCCAATTTCTGCTTTAAAGTTTAGTTACCATCCCAAAATGAATCCCTGAGATGAAAAAAGTTGATTTCGGAGCATGATTTTTGAACAGGAGCTTCAATGGTTTTGTGGCATATGATAAATTCCCTAAGCCTTCGACCCATTAATTTTGGTCAAAAATAAAAAATTTAAAAAGTGCCCCAATTTCTGCTTTAAACTTTAGTTACCATCCCAAAATGAATCACTGAGATAAAAAAGTTGATTTCGGAGCATGGTTTTTGAACAGGAGCATCAACAGTTTTGTGGCGTATGAGAAATTCCCTAAGCCCCGGACCCATCGATTTTGGTCAAAAATGAAAAATTTTAAAGAGCCCCAATTTCTGCTTTAAACTTTAGTTACCATCCCTAAATGAATCACTGAGATGAAAAAAGTTGATTTTGGAGCATGATTTTTGAACAGAAGCTACAACGGTTTTGTGGTGTATCAGAAATTCCCTAAGCCCCGGACCCATCGATTTTGGTCAAATATGAAACATTTTAAAGTGCCCCAATTTCTGCTTTAAACTTTAGTTACCATCCCAAAATGAATCACTGAGATGAAAAAAGTTGATTTCGGAGCATGATTTGTGAACAGGAGCTTCAATGGTTTTGTGGCATATGAGAAATTCCCTAAGCCCCGGACCCATCGATTTTGGTCAAAAATAAAAAAATTTAAAGTGCCCCAATTTCTGCTTTAAACTTTAGTTACATCCCAAAATGAATCACTAAGATGAAAAAAGTTGATTTCGGAGCATGATTTTTGAACAGGAGCTTCAATGGTTTTGTGGCATATGAGAAATTCCCTAAGCCCGGACCATTTGATTTTGGTCAAAAAGAAAAAATTTAAAAGTGCCCCAATTTCTGCTTTAAACTTTAGTTACCATCTCAAAATGAATCACTGAGATGAAAAAAGTTGATTTCGGAGCATTATTTTTGAACAGGAGCTTCAATGGTTTTGTGGCATATGAGAAATTCCCTAAGCCCCGGACCCATCGATTTTGGTCAAAAATAAAAAAATTAAAAGTGCCCCAATTTCTGCTTTCAATTTTAGTTACCATCCCAAAATGAATCACTGAGATGAAAAAAGTTGATTTCGGAGCATTATCTTTGAACAGGAGCTTCAATGGTTTTGTGGCATATGAGAAATTCCCTAAGCCGCGGACCCATCGATTTTGGTCAAAAATAAAAAAATTTGAAGTGCCCCAATTTCTACTTTAAACTTTAGTTACCATCCCAAAATGAATCACTGAGATAAAAAAGTTGATTTCGGAGCATGATTTTGAACAGAAGCTACAACGGTTTTGTGGTGTATGAGAAATTCCCTAAGCCCCAGACCCATCGATTTTGGTCAAAAATGAAACATTTTAAAGTGCCCCAATTTCTGCTTTAAACTTTAGTTACCATCCCAAAATGAATCACTGAGATGAAAAAAGTTGATTTCGGAGCATGATTTTTGAACAGGAGCTTCAATGGTTTTGTGGCATATGAGAAATTCCCTAAGCCTCAGACCCATTAATTTTGGTCAAAAATAAAAAATTTTAAAGTGCCCCAATTTCTGCTTTAAACTTTAGTTACCATCCCAAAATGAATCACTGAGATGAAAAAAGTTGATTTCGGAGCATGATTTTTGAACAGGAGCTTCAATGGTTTTGTGGCATTTGAGAAATTCCCTAAGCCCCAGACCCATCGATTTTGGTCAAAAATAAAAATGTAAAAGTGCCCCAATTTTTGCTTTAAAGTTTAGTTACCATCTCAAAATGAATCACTGAGATGAAAAAAGTTGATTTTGGAGCATTATTTTTGAACAGGAGCTACAACTGTTTTGTGGTGTATGAGAAATTTCCTAAGCCCCGGACCCATCGATTTTGGTCAAAAATAAAAAATTTAAAAGTGCCCCAATTTCTGCTTTAAAGTTTGCTTACCATCCCAAAATGAATCACTGAGATGAAAAAAGTTGATTTCGGAGCATGATTTTTGAACAGGAGCTTCAATGGTTTTGTGGCATATGAGAAATCCCCTAAGCCTTCGACCCATTGATTTTGGTCAAAAATAAATTTTTTAAAAGTGCCCCAATTTCTGCTTTAAACTTTAGTTACCATCCCTAAATGAATCACTGAGATGAAAAAAGTTGATTTTGGAGCATGATTTTTGAACAGAAGCTACAACGGTTTTGTGGTGTATCAGAAGTTCTCTAAGCCCCGGACCCATCGATTTTGCTCAAATATGAAACATTTTAAAGTGCCCCAATTTCTGCTTTAAACTTTAGTTACCATCCCTAAATGAATCACTGAGATGAAAAAAGTTGATTTTGGAGCATGATTTTTGAACAGAAACTACAATGGTTTTGTGGTGTATGAGAAATTCCCTAAGCCCCAGACCCAATGATTTTGGTCAAAAATGAAAAATATTAAAGTGCCCCAATTTCTGCTTTAAACTTTAGTTACCATCCCAAAATGAATCACTGAGATGAAAAAAGTTGATTTCGGAGCATTATTTTGGAACAGGAGCTTCAATGGTTTTGTGGTTTATGAGAAATTCCCTAAGCCCCGGACACATCGATTTTGGTCAAAAATAAAAATGTAAAAGTGCCCCAATTTCAGCTTTAAACTTTAGTTACCATCCCTAAATGAATCACTGAGATGAAAAAAGTTGATTTCGGAGCATGATTTTTGAACAGGAGCTTCAATGGTTTTGTGGCATATGAAAAATTCCCTAAGCCCCAGACCCATCAATTTTGGTCAAAAATAAAAAAATGAAAAGTGCCCCAATTTCTGCTTTAAACTTTAGTTACCATCCCAAAATGAATTACTGAGATGAAAAAAGTTGATTTCGGAGCATGATTTTTGAACAGGAGCTTCAATGGTTTTGTGGCATATGAGAAATTCCCTAAGCCTTGGACCCATTGATTTTGGTCAAAAATGAAAAATGTTAAAGTGCCCCAATTTCTGCTTTATAGTTTAGTTACCATCTCAAAATTAATCACTGAGATGAAAAAAGTTGATTTCGGAGCATTATTTTTGAACAGGAGCTACAACTGTTTTGTGGTGTATGAGAAATTCCCTAAGCCCCGGACCCATCGATTTTGGTAAAAAATAAAAAATGTAAAAGTGCCCCAATTTCTGCTTTAAAGTTTAGTTACCATCCCAAAATGAATCCCTGAGATGAAAAAAGTTGATTTCGGAGCATGATTTTTGAACAGGAGCTTCAATGGTTTTGTGGCATATGATAAATTCCCTAAGCCTTCGACCCATTAATTTTGGTCAAAAATAAAAAATTTAAAAAGTGCCCCAATTTCTGCTTTAAACTTTAGTTACCATCCCAAAATGAATCACTGAGATAAAAAAGTTGATTTCGGAGCATGGTTTTTGAACAGGAGCATCAACAGTTTTGTGGCATATGAGAAATTCCCTAAGCCCCGGACCCATCGATTTTGGTCAAAAATGAAAAATTTTAAAGAGCCCCAATTTCTGCTTTAAACTTTAGTTACCATCCCTAAATGAATCACTGAGATGAAAAAAGTTGATTTTGGAGCATGATTTTTGAACAGAAGCTACAACGGTTTTGTGGTGTATCAGAAATTCCCTAAGCCCCGGACCCATCGATTTTGGTCAAATATGAAACATTTTAAAGTGCCCCAATTTCTGCTTTAAACTTTAGTTACCATCCCAAAATGAATCACTGAGATGAAAAAAGTTGATTTCGGAGCATGATTTGTGAACAGGAGCTTCAATGGTTTTGTGGCATATGAGAAATTCCCTAAGCCCCGGACCCATCGATTTTGGTCAAAAATAAAAAAATTTAAAGTGCCCCAATTTCTGCTTTAAACTTTAGTTACATCCCAAAATGAATCACTAAGATGAAAAAAGTTGATTTCGGAGCATGATTTTTGAACAGGAGCTTCAATGGTTTTGTGGCATATGAGAAATTCCCTAAGCCCGGACCATTTGATTTTGGTCAAAAAGAAAAAATTTAAAAGTGCCCCAATTTCTGCTTTAAACTTTAGTTACCATCTCAAAATGAATCACTGAGATGAAAAAAGTTGATTTCGGAGCATTATTTTTGAACAGGAGCTTCAATGGTTTTGTGGCATATGAGAAATTCCCTAAGCCCCGGACCCATCGATTTTGGTCAAAAATAAAAAAATTAAAAGTGCCCCAATTTCTGCTTTCAATTTTAGTTACCATCCCAAAATGAATCACTGAGATGAAAAAAGTTGATTTCGGAGCATTATCTTTGAACAGGAGCTTCAATGGTTTTGTGGCATATGAGAAATTCCCTAAGCCGCGGACCCATCGATTTTGGTCAAAAATAAAAAAATTTGAAGTGCCCCAATTTCTACTTTAAACTTTAGTTACCATCCCAAAATGAATCACTGAGATAAAAAAGTTGATTTCGGAGCATGATTTTGAACAGAAGCTACAACGGTTTTGTGGTGTATGAGAAATTCCCTAGGCCCCAGACCCATCGATTTTGGTCAAAAATGAAACATTTTAAAGTGCCCCAATTTCTGCTTTAAACTTTAGTTACCATCCCAAAATGAATCACTGAGATGAAAAAAGTTGATTTCGGAGCATGATTTTTGAACAGGAGCTTCAATGGTTTTGTGGCATATGAGAAATTCCCTAAGCCTCAGACCCATTAATTTTGGTCAAAAATAAAAAATTTAAAAGTGCCCCAATTTCTGCTTTAAACTTTAGTTACCATCCCAAAATGAATCACTGAGATGAAAAAAGTTGATTTCGGAGCATGATTTTTGAACAGGAGCTTCAATGGTTTTGTGGCATTTGAGAAATTCCCTAAGCCCCAGACCCATCGATTTTGGTCAAAAATAAAAATGTAAAAGTGCCCCAATTTTTGCTTTAAAGTTTAGTTACCATCTCAAAATGAATCACTGAGATGAAAAAAGTTGATTTTGGAGCATTATTTTTGAACAGGAGCTACAACTGTTTTGTGGTGTATGAGAAATTTCCTAAGCCCCGGACCCATCGATTTTGGTCAAAAATAAAAAATTTAAAAGTGCCCCAATTTCTGCTTTAAAGTTTGCTTACCATCCCAAAATGAATCACTGAGATGAAAAAAGTTGATTTCGGAGCATGATTTTTGAACAGGAGCTTCAATGGTTTTGTGGCATATGAGAAATTCCCTAAGCCTTCGACTCATTGATTTTGGTCAAAAATAAATTTTTTAAAAGTGCCCCAATTTCTGCTTTAAACTTTAGTTACCATCCCTAAATGAATCACTGAGATGAAAAAAGTTGATTTTGGAGCATGATTTTTGAACAGAAGCTACAACGGTTTTGTGGTGTATCAGAAGTTCTCTAAGCCCCGGACCCATCGATTTTGGTCAAATATGAAACATTTTAAAGTGCCCCAATTTCTGCTTTAAACTTTAGTTACCATCCCAAAATGAATCACTGAGATGAAAAAAGTTGATTTCGGAGCATGATTTTTGAACAGGAGCTTCAATGGTTTTGTGGCATATGAGAAATTCCCTAAGCCCCGGACCCATCGATTTTGGTAAAAAAAAAAAAAATTTAAAAGTGCCCCAATTTCTGCTTTAAAGTTTAGTTACCATCTCAAAATGAATCACTGAGATGAAAAAAGTTGATTTCGGAGCATTATTTTTGAACAGAAGCTTCAATGGTTTTGTGGCATATGAGAAATTCCGTAAGCCCCGGACCTATCAATTTTGGTCAAAAATAAAAAAAATAAAAGTGCCCCAATATCTGCTTTAAACTTTAGTTACCATCTCAAAATGAATCACTAAGATGAAAAAAGTTGATTTCGGAGCATGATTTGTGAACAGGAGCTTCAATGGTTTTGTGGCATATGAGAAATTCCCTAAGCCCCGGACCCATCGATTTTGGTCAAAAATAAAATTTTTTGAAGTGCCCCAATTTCTACTTTAAACTTTAGTTACCATCCCAAAATGAATCACTGAGATAAAAAAGTTAATTTCGGAGCATGATTTTTGAACAGAAGCTACAACGGTTTTGTGGTGTATGAGAAATTCCCTAAGTCCCACACCCATCGATTTTTGTCAAAAATGAAACATTTTAAAGTGCCCCAATTTCTGCTTTAAACTTTAGTTACCATCCCAAAATTAATCACTGAGATGAAAGAAGTTGATTTCGGAGCATGATTTTTGAACAGGAGCTTCAATGGTTTTGTGGCATATGAGAAATTCCCTAAGCCTCGGACCCATTAATTTTGGTCAAAAATAAAAAATTTAAAAGTGCCCCAATTTCTGCTTTAAACTTTAGTTACCATCTCAAAATGAATCACTGAGATGAAAAAAGTTGATTTCGGAGCATTATTTTTGAACAGGAGCTTCAATGGTTTTGTGGCATATGAGAAATTCCCTAAGCCCCGGACCTATCAATTTTGGTCAAAAATAAAAAAATAAAAGTGCCCCAGTATCTGCTTTAAACTTTAGTTACCATCTCAAAATGAATCACTAAGATGAAAAAAGTTGATTTCGGAGCATGATTTGTGAACAGGAGCTTCAATGGTTTTGTGGCATATGAGAAATTCCCTAAGCCCCGGACCCATCGATTTTGGTCAAAAATGAAACATTTTAAAGTGCCCCAATTTCTGCTTTAAACTTTAGTTACCATCTCAAAATGAATCACTAAGATGAAAAAAGTTGATTTCGGAGCATTATTTTTGAACATGAGCTCCAATGGTTTTGTGGCATATGAGAAATTCCCTAAGCCCCGGACCCATCGATTTTGGTCAAAAATAAAAAATTTTAAAGTGCCCCAATTTCTGCTTTAAACTTTAGTTACCATCCCAAAATGAATCACTGAGATGAAAAAAGTTGATTTCGGAGCATGATTTTTGAACAGGAGCTTCAATGGTTTTGTGGCGTTTGAGAAATTCCCTAAGCCCCAGACCCATCGATTTTGGTCAAAAATAAAAAAATATAAAAGTGCCCCAATTTTTGCTTTAAAGTTTAGTTACCATCTCAAAATGAATCACTGAGATGAAAAAAGTTGATTTCGGAGCATGATTTTTGAACAGGAGCTTCAATTGTTTTTTTTTGGCATATGAGAAATTCCCTAAGCCCCGGACCCATCGATTTTGGTCAAAAATACAAAAATTTTGAAGTGCCCCAATTTCTACTTTAAACTTTAGTTACCATCCCAAAATGAATCACTGAGATAAAAAAGTTGATTTCGGAGCATGATTTTTGAACAGGAGCTTCAACAGTTTTGTGGCGTATGAGAAATTCCCTAAGCCCTGGACCCATCGATTTTGGTCAAAAATGAAAAATTTTAAAGTGCCCCAATTTCTGCTTTAAACTTTAGTTACCATCCCTAAATGAATCACTGAGATGAAAAAAGTTGATTTTGGAGCATGATTTTTGAACAGAAACTACAATGGTTTTGTGGTGTATGAGAAATTCCCTAAGCCCCAGACCCAATGATTTTGGTCAAAAATGAAAAATATTAAAGTGCCCCAATTTCTGCTTTAAACTTTAGTTACCATCCCAAAATGAATCACTGAGATGAAAAAAGTTGATTTCGGAGCATTATTTTGGAACAGGAGCTTCAATGGTTTTGTGGTTTATGAGAAATTCCCTAAGCCCCGGACACATCGATTTTGGTCAAAAATAAAAATGTAAAAGTGCCCCAATTTCTGCTTTAAACTTTAGTTACCATCCCTAAATGAATCACTGAGATGAAAAAAGTTGATTTCGGAGCATGATTTTTGAACAGGAGCTTCAATGGTTTTGTGGCATATGAAAAATTCCCTAAGCCCCAGACCCATCAATTTTGGTCAAAAATAAAAAAATGAAAAGTGCCCCAATTTCTGCTTTAAACTTTAGTTACCATCCCAAAATGAATTACTGAGATGAAAAAAGTTGATTTCGGAGCATGATTTTTGAACAGGAGCTTCAATGGTTTTGTGGCATATGAGAAATTCCCTAAGCCTTGGACCCATTGATTTTGGTCAAAAATGAAAAATGTTAAAGTGCCCCAATTTCTGCTTTATAGTTTAGTTACCATCTCAAAATTAATCACTGAGATGAAAAAAGTTGATTTCGGAGCATGATTTTTGAACAGGAGCTTCAATGGTTTTGTGGCATATGATAAATTCCCTAAGCCTTCGACCCATTAATTTTGGTCAAAAATAAAAAATTTAAAAAGTGCCCCAATTTCTGCTTTAAACTTTAGTTACCATCCCAAAATGAATCACTGAGATAAAAAAGTTGATTTCGGAGCATGGTTTTTGAACAGGAGCATCAACAGTTTTGTGGCATATGAGAAATTCCCTAAGCCCCGGACCCATCGATTTTGGTCAAAAATGAAAAATTTTAAAGAGCCCCAATTTCTGCTTTAAACTTTAGTTACCATCCCTAAATGAATCACTGAGATGAAAAAAGTTGATTTTGGAGCATGATTTTTGAACAGAAGCTACAACGGTTTTGTGGTGTATCAGAAATTCCCTAAGCCCCGGACCCATCGATTTTGGTCAAATACGAAACATTTTAAAGTGCCCCAATTTCTGCTTTAAACTTTAGTTACCATCCCAAAATGAATCACTGAGATGAAAAAAGTTGATTTCGGAGCATGATTTGTGAACAGGAGCTTCAATGGTTTTGTGGCATATGAGAAATTCCCTAAGCCCCGGACCCATCGATTTTGGTCAAAAATAGAAAAAATTAAAGTGCCCCAATTTCTGCTTTAAACTTTAGTTACATCCCAAAATGAATCACTAAGATGAAAAAAGTTGATTTCGGAGCATGATTTTTGAACAGGAGCTTCAATGGTTTTGTGGCATATGAGAAATTCCCAAAGCCCGGACCATTTGATTTTGGTCAAAAAGAAAAAATTTAAAAGTGCCCCAATTTCTGCTTTAAACTTTAGTTACCATCTCAAAATGAATCACTAAGATGAAAAAAGTTGATTTCGGAGCATGATTTGTGAACAGGAGCTTCAATGGTTTTGTGGCATATGAGAAATTCCCTAAGCCCCGGACCCATCGATTTTGGTCAAAAATAAAAAATTTAAAGTGCCCCAATTTCTGCTTTAAACTTTAGTTACCATCCCAAAATGAATCACTGAGATGAAAAAAGTTGATTTCGGAGCATGATTTTTGAACAGGAGCTTCAATGGTTTTGTGGCATATGAGAAATTCCCTAAGCCCCGGACCCATCGATTTTGGTCAAAAATAAAAAAATTAAAAGTGCCCCAATTTCTGCTTTCAATTTTAGTTACCATCCCAAAATGAATCACTGAGATGAAAAAAGTTGATTTCGGAGCATTATCTTTGAACAGGAGCTTCAATGGTTTTGTGGCATATGAGAAATTCCCTAAGCCGCGGACCCATCGATTTTGGTCAAAAATAAAAAAAATTGAAGTGCCCCAATTTCTACTTTAAACTTTAGTTACCATCCCAAAATGAATCACTGAGATAAAAAAGTTGATTTCGGAGCATGATTTTGAACAGAAGCTACAACGGTTTTGTGGTGTATGAGAAATTCCCTAAGCCCCAGACCCATCGATTTTGGTCAAAAATGAAACATTTTAAAGTGCCCCAATTTCTGCTTTAAACTTTAGTTACCATCCCAAAATGAATCACTGAGATGAAAAAAGATGATTTCGGAGCATTATTTTTGAACATGAGCTCCAATGGTTTTGTGGCATATGAGAAATTCCCTAAGCCCCGGACCCATCGATTTTGGTCAAAAATAAATTTTTTTAAAGTGCCCCAATTTCTGCTTTAAACTTTAGTTACCATCCCAAAATGAATCACTGAGATGAAAAAAGTTGATTTCGGAGCATGATTTTTGAACAGGAGCTTCAATGGTTTTGTGGCGTTTGAGAAATTCCCTAAGCCCCAGACCCATCGATTTTGGTCAAAAATAAAAAATATAAAAGTGCCCCAATTTTTGCTTTAAAGTTTAGTTACCATCTCAAAATGAATCACTGAGATGAAAAAAGTTGATTTCGGAGCATGATTTTTGAACAGGAGCTTCAATTGTTTTTTTTTGGCATATGAGAAATTCCCTAAGCCCCAGACCCATCGATTTTGGTCAAAAATACAAAAATTTTGAAGTGCCCCAATTTCTACTTTAAACTTTAGTTACCATCCCAAAATGAATCACTGAGATAAAAAAGTTGATTTCGGAGCATGATTTTTGAACAGGAGCTTCAACAGTTTTGTGGCGTATGAGAAATTCCCTAAGCCCTGGACCCATCGATTTTGGTCAAAAATGAAAAATTTTAAAGTGCCCCAATTTCTGCTTTAAACTTTAGTTACCATCCCTAAATGAATCACTGAGATGAAAAAAGTTGATTTTGGAGCATGATTTTTGAACAGAAACTACAATGGTTTTGTGGTGTATGAGAAATTCCCTAAGCCCCAGACCCAATGATTTTGGTCAAAAATGAAAAATATTAAAGTGCCCCAATTTCTGCTTTAAACTTTAGTTACCATCCCAAAATGAATCACTGAGATGAAAAAAGTTGATTTCGGAGCATTATTTTGGAACAGGAGCTTCAATGGTTTTGTGGTTTATGAGAAATTCCCTAAGCCCCGGACACATCGATTTTGGTCAAAAATAAAAATGTAAAAGTGCCCCAATTTCTGCTTTAAACTTTAGTTACCATCCCTAAATGAATCACTGAGATGAAAAAAGTTGATTTCGGAGCATGATTTTTGAACAGGAGCTTCAATGGTTTTGTGGCATATGAAAAATTCCCTAAGCCCCAGACCCATCAATTTTGGTCAAAAATAAAAAAATGAAAAGTGCCCCAATTTCTGCTTTAAACTTTAGTTACCATCCCAAAATGAATTACTGAGATGAAAAAAGTTGATTTCGGAGCATGATTTTTGAACAGGAGCTTCAATGGTTTTGTGGCATATGAGAAATTCCCTAAGCCTTGGACCCATTGATTTTGGTCAAAAATGAAAAATGTTAAAGTGCCCCAATTTCTGCTTTATAGTTTAGTTACCATCTCAAAATTAATCACTGAGATGAAAAAAGTTGATTTCGGAGCATGATTTTTGAACAGGAGCTTCAATGGTTTTGTGGCATATGATAAATTCCCTAAGCCTTCGACCCATTAATTTTGGTCAAAAATAAAAAATTTAAAAAGTGCCCCAATTTCTGCTTTAAACTTTAGTTACCATCCCAAAATGAATCACTGAGATAAAAAAGTTGATTTCGGAGCATGGTTTTTGAACAGGAGCATCAACAGTTTTGTGGCGTATGAGAAATTCCCTAAGCCCCGGACCCATCGATTTTGGTCAAAAATGAAAAATTTTAAAGAGCCCCAATTTCTGCTTTAAACTTTAGTTACCATCCCTAAATGAATCACTGAGATGAAAAAAGTTGATTTTGGAGCATGATTTTTGAACAGAAGCTACAACGGTTTTGTGGTGTATCAGAAATTCCCTAAGCCCCGGACCCATCGATTTTGGTCAAATATGAAACATTTTAAAGTGCCCCAATTTCTGCTTTAAACTTTAGTTACCATCCCAAAATGAATCACTGAGATGAAAAAAGTTGATTTCGGAGCATGATTTGTGAACAGGAGCTTCAATGGTTTTGTGGCATATGAGAAATTCCCTAAGCCCCGGACCCATCGATTTTGGTCAAAAATAAAAAAATTTAAAGTGCCCCAATTTCTGCTTTAAACTTTAGTTACATCCCAAAATGAATCACTAAGATGAAAAAAGTTGATTTCGGAGCATGATTTTTGAACAGGAGCTTCAATGGTTTTGTGGCATATGAGAAATTCCCTAAGCCCGGACCATTTGATTTTGGTCAAAAAGAAAAAATTTAAAAGTGCCCCAATTTCTGCTTTAAACTTTAGTTACCATCTCAAAATGAATCACTGAGATGAAAAAAGTTGATTTCGGAGCATTATTTTTGAACAGGAGCTTCAATGGTTTTGTGGCATATGAGAAATTCCCTAAGCCCCGGACCCATCGATTTTGGTCAAAAATAAAAAAATTAAAAGTGCCCCAATTTCTGCTTTCAATTTTAGTTACCATCCCAAAATGAATCACTGAGATGAAAAAAGTTGATTTCGGAGCATTATCTTTGAACAGGAGCTTCAATGGTTTTGTGGCATATGAGAAATTCCCTAAGCCGCGGACCCATCGATTTTGGTCAAAAATAAAAAAATTTGAAGTGCCCCAATTTCTACTTTAAACTTTAGTTACCATCCCAAAATGAATCACTGAGATAAAAAAGTTGATTTCGGAGCATGATTTTGAACAGAAGCTACAACGGTTTTGTGGTGTATGAGAAATTCCCTAAGCCCCAGACCCATCGATTTTGGTCAAAAATGAAACATTTTAAAGTGCCCCAATTTCTGCTTTAAACTTTAGTTACCATCCCAAAATGAATCACTGAGATGAAAAAAGTTGATTTCGGAGCATGATTTTTGAACAGGAGCTTCAATGGTTTTGTGGCATATGAGAAATTCCCTAAGCCTCAGACCCATTCATTTTGGTCAAAAATAAAAAATTTAAAAGTGCCCCAATTTCTGCTTTAAACTTTAGTTACCATCCCAAAATGAATCACTGAGATGAAAAAAGTTGATTTCGGAGCATGATTTTTGAACAGGAGCTTCAATGGTTTTGTGGCGTTTGAGAAATTCCCTAAGCCCCAGACCCATCGATTTTGGTCAAAAATAAAAATGTAAAAGTGCCCCAATTTTTGCTTTAAAGTTTAGTTACCATCTCAAAATGAATCACTGAGATGAAAAAAGTTGATTTTGGAGCATTATTTTTGAACAGGAGCTACAACTGTTTTGTGGTGTATGAGAAATTTCCTAAGCCCCGGACCCATCAATTTTGGTCAAAAATAAAAAATTTAAAAGTGCCCCAATTTCTGCTTTAAAGTTTGCTTACCATCCCAAAATGAATCACTGAGATGAAAAAAGTTGATTTCGGAGCATGATTTTTGAACAGGAGCTTCAATGGTTTTGTGGCATATGAGAAATTCCCTAAGCCTTCGACCCATTGATTTTGGTCAAAAATAAATTTTTTAAAAGTGCCCCAATTTCTGCTTTAAACTTTAGTTACCATCCCTAAATGAATCACTGAGATGAAAAAAGTTGATTTTGGAGCATGATTTTTGAACAGAAGCTACAACGTTTTTGTGGTGTATCAGAAGTTCTCTAAGCCCCGGACCCATCGATTTTGGTCAAATATGAAACATTTTAAAGTGCCCCAATTTCTGCTTTAAACTTTAGTTACCATCCCTAAATGAATCACTGAGATGAAAAAAGTTGATTTTGGAGCATGATTTTTGAACAGAAACTACAATGGTTTTGTGGTGTATGAGAAATTCCCTAAGCCCCAGACCCAATGATTTTGGTCAAAAATGAAAAATATTAAAGTGCCCCAATTTCTGCTTTAAACTTTAGTTACCATCCCAAAATGAATCACTGAGATGAAAAAAGTTGATTTCGGAGCATTATTTTGGAACAGGAGCTTCAATGGTTTTGTGGTTTATGAGAAATTCCCTAAGCCCCGGACACATCGATTTTGGTCAAAAATAAAAATGTAAAAGTGCCCCAATTTCAGCTTTAAACTTTAGTTACCATCCCTAAATGAATCACTGAGATGAAAAAAGTTGATTTTGGAGCATGATTTTTGAACAGAAACTACAATGGTTTTGTGGTGTATGAGAAATTCCCTAAGCCCCAGACCCAATGATTTTGGTCAAAAATGAAAAATATTAAAGTGCCCCAATTTCTGCTTTAAACTTTAGTTACCATCCCAAAATGAATCACTGAGATGAAAAAAGTTGATTTCGGAGCATTATTTTGGAACAGGAGCTTCAATGGTTTTGTGGTTTATGAGAAATTCCCTAAGCCCCGGACACATCGATTTTGGTCAAAAATAAAAATGTAAAAGTGCCCCAATTTCAGCTTTAAACTTTAGTTACCATCCATAAATGAATCACTGAGATGAAAAAAGTTGATTTCGGAGCATGATTTTTGAACAGGAGCTTCAATGGTTTTGTGGCATATGAAAAATTCCCTAAGCCCCAGACCCATCAATTTTGGTCAAAAATAAAAAAATGAAAAGTGCCCCAATTTCTGCTTTAAACTTTAGTTACCATCCCAAAATGAATTACTGAGATGAAAAAAGTTGATTTCGGAGCATGATTTTTGAACAGGAGCTTCAATGGTTTTGTGGCATATGAGAAATTCCCTAAGCCTTGGACCCATTGATTTTGGTCAAAAATGAAAAATGTTAAAGTGCCCCAATTTCTGCTTTATAGTTTAGTTACCATCTCAAAATTAATCACTGAGATGAAAAAAGTTGATTTCGGAGCATTATTTTTGAACAGGAGCTACAACTGTTTTGTGGTGTATGAGAAATTCCCTAAGCCTTGGACCCATCGATTTTGGTAAAAAATAAAAATTTTTAAAGAGCCCCAATTTCTGCTTTAAACTTTAGTTACCATCCCTAAATGAATCACTGAGATGAAAAAAGTTGATTTTGGAGCATGATTTTTGAACAGAAGCTACAACGGTTTTGTGGTGTATCAGAAATTCCCTAAGCCCCGGACCCATCGATTTTGGTCAAATATGAAACATTTTAAAGTGCCCCAATTTCTGCTTTAAACTTTAGTTACCATCCCAAAATGAATCACTGAGATGAAAAAAGTTGATTTCGGAGCATGATTTGTGAACAGGAGCTTCAATGGTTTTGTGGCATATGAGAAATTCCCTAAGCCCGGACCATTTGATTTTGGTCAAAAAGAAAAAATTTAAAAGTGCCCCAATTTCTGCTTTAAACTTTAGTTACCATCTCAAAATGAATCACTGAGATGAAAAAAGTTGATTTCGGAGCATTATTTTTGAACAGGAGCTTCAATGGTTTTGTGGCATATGAGAAATTCCCTAAGCCCCGGACCCATCGATTTTGGTCAAAAATAAAAAAATTAAAAGTGCCCCAATTTCTGCTTTCAATTTTAGTTACCATCCCAAAATGAATCACTGAGATGAAAAAAGTTGATTTCGGAGCATTATCTTTGAACAGGAGCTTCAATGGTTTTGTGGCATATGAGAAATTCCCTAAGCCGCGGACCCATCGATTTTGGTCAAAAATAAAAAAATTTGAAGTGCCCCAATTTCTACTTTAAACTTTAGTTACCATCCCAAAATGAATCACTGAGATAAAAAAGTTGATTTCGGAGCATGATTTTGAACAGAAGCTACAACGGTTTTGTGGTGTATGAGAAATTCCCTAAGCCCCAGACCCATCGATTTTGGTCAAAAATGAAACATTTTAAAGTGCCCCAATTTCTGCTTTAAACTTTAGTTACCATCCCAAAATGAATCACTGAGATGAAAAAAGTTGATTTCGGAGCATGATTTTTGAACAGGAGCTTCAATGGTTTTGTGGCATATGAGAAATTCCCTAAGCCTCAGACCCATTAATTTTGGTCAAAAATAAAAAATTTAAAAGTGCCCCAATTTCTGCTTTAAACTTTAGTTACCATCCCAAAATGAATCACTGAGATGAAAAAAGTTGATTTCGGAGCATGATTTTTGAACAGGAGCTTCAATGGTTTTGTGGCGTTTGAGAAATTCCCTAAGCCCCAGACCCATCGATTTTGGTCAAAAATAAAAATGTAAAAGTGCCCCAATTTTTGCTTTAAAGTTTAGTTACCATCTCAAAATGAATCACTGAGATGAAAAAAGTTGATTTTGGAGCATTATTTTTGAACAGGAGCTACAACTGTTTTGTGGTGTATGAGAAATTTCCTAAACCCCGGACCCATCGATTTTGGTCAAAAATAAAAAATTTAAAAGTGCCCCAATTTCTGCTTTAAAGTTTGCTTACCATCCCAAAATGAATCACTGAGATGAAAAAAGTTGATTTCGGAGCATGATTTTTGAACAGGAGCTTCAATGGTTTTGTGGCATATGAGAAATTCCCTAAGCCTTCGACCCATTGATTTTGGTCAAAAATAAATTTTTTAAAAGTGCCCCAATTTCTGCTTTAAACTTTAGTTACCATCCCTAAATGAATCACTGAGATGAAAAAAGTTGATTTTGGAGCATGATTTTTGAACAGAAGCTACAACGGTTTTGTGGTGTATCAGAAGTTCTCTAAGCCCCGGACCCATCGATTTTGGTCAAATATGAAACATTTTAAAGTGCCCCAATTTCTGCTTTAAACTTTAGTTACCATCCCAAAATGAATCACTGAGATGAAAAAAGTTGATTTCGGAGCATGATTTTTGAACAGGAGCTTCAATGGTTTTGTGGCATATGAGAAATTCCCTAAGCCCCGGACCCATCGATTTTGGTAAAAAAATAAAAAATTTAAAAGTGCCCCAATTTCTGCTTTAAAGTTTAGTTACCATCTCAAAATGAATCACTGAGATGAAAAAAGTTGATTTCGGAGCATTATTTTTGAACAGAAGCTTCAATGGTTTTGTGGCATATGAGAAATTCCGTAAGCCCCGGACCTATCAATTTTGGTCAAAAATAAAAAAAATAAAAGTGCCCCAATATCTGCTTTAAACTTTAGTTACCATCTCAAAATGAATCACTAAGATGAAAAAAGTTGATTTCGGAGCATGATTTGTGAACAGGAGCTTCAATGGTTTTGTGGCATATGAGAAATTCCCTAAGCCCCGGACCCATCGATTTTGGTCAAAAATAAATTTTTTTGAAGTGCCCCAATTTCTACTTTAAACTTTAGTTACCATCCCAAAATGAATCACTGAGATAAAAAAGTTAATTTCGGAGCATGATTTTTGAACAGAAGCTACAACGGTTTTGTGGTGTATGAGAAATTCCCTAAGCCCCAGACCCATCGATTTTGGTCAAAAATGAAACATTTTAAAGTGCCCCAATTTCTGCTTTAAACTTTAGTTACCATCTCAAAATGAATCACTGAGATGAAAAAAGTTGATTTTGGAGCATTATTTTTGAACAGGAGCTACAACTGTTTTGTGGTGTATGAGAAATTTCCTAAGCCCCGGACCCATCGATTTTGGTCAAAAATAAAAAATTTAAAAGTGCCCCAATTTCTGCTTTAAAGTTTGCTTACCATCCCAAAATGAATCACTGAGATGAAAAAAGTTGATTTCGGAGCATGATTTTTGAACAGGAGCTTCAATGGTTTTGTGGCATATGAGAAATTCCCTAAGCCTTCGACCCATTGATTTTGGTCAAAAATAAATTTTTTAAAAGTGCCCCAATTTCTGCTTTAAACTTTAGTTACCATCCCTAAATGAATCACTGAGATGAAAAAAGTTGATTTTGGAGCATGATTTTTGAACAGAAGCTACAACGGTTTTGTGGTGTATCAGAAGTTCTCTAAGCCCCGGACCCATCGATTTTGGTCAAATATGAAACATTTTAAAGTGCCCCAATTTCTGCTTTAAACTTTAGTTACCATCCCAAAATGAATCACTGAGATGAAAAAAGTTGATTTCGGAGCATGATTTTTGAACAGGAGCTTCAATGGTTTTGTGGCATATGAGAAATTCCCTAAGCCCCGGACCCATCGATTTTGGTAAAAAAATAAAAAATTTAAAAGTGCCCCAATTTCTGCTTTAAAGTTTAGTTACCATCTCAAAATGAATCACTGAGATGAAAAAAGTTGATTTCGGAGCATTATTTTTGAACAGAAGCTTCAATGGTTTTGTGGCATATGAGAAATTCCGTAAGCCCCGGACCTATCAATTTTGGTCAAAAATAAAAAAAATAAAAGTGCCCCAATATCTGCTTTAAACTATAGTTACCATCTCAAAATGAATCACTAAGATGAAAAAAGTTGATTTCGGAGCATGATTTGTGAACAGGAGCTTCAATGGTTTTGTGGCATATGAGAAATTCCCTAAGCCCCGGACCCATCGATTTTGGTCAAAAATAAAAAATTTTGAAGTGCCCCAATTTCTACTTTAAACTTTAGTTACCATCCCAAAATGAATCACTGAGATAAAAAAGTTAATTTCGGAGCATGATTTTTGAACAGAAGCTACAACGGTTTTGTGGTGTATGAGAAATTCCCTAAGTCCCACACCCATCGATTTTGGTCAAAAATGAAACATTTTAAAGTGCCCCAATTTCTGCTTTAAACTTTAGTTACCATCCCAAAATTAATCACTGAGATGAAAGAAGTTGATTTCGGAGCATGATTTTTGAACAGGAGCTTCAATGGTTTTGTGGCATATGAGAAATTCCCTAAGCCTCGGACCCATTAATTTTGGTCAAAAATAAAAAATTTAAAAGTGCCCCAATTTCTGCTTTAAACTTTAGTTACCATCTCAAAATGAATCACTGAGATGAAAAAAGTTGATTTCGGAGCATTATTTTTGAACAGGAGCTTCAATGGTTTTGTGGCATATGAGAAATTCCCTAAGCCCCGGACCTATCAATTTTGGTCAAAAATAAAAAAATAAAAGTGCCCCAGTATCTGCTTTAAACTTTAGTTACCATCTCAAAATGAATCACTAAGATGAAAAAAGTTGATTTCGGAGCATGATTTGTGAACAGGAGCTTCAATGGTTTTGTAGCATATAAAAAATTCCCTAAGCCCCGGACCCATCGATTTTGGACAAAAATAAAAAATTTAAAGTGCCCCAATTTCTGCTTTAAACTTTAGTTACCATCCCAAAATGAATCACTGAGATGAAAAAAGTTGATTTCGGAGCATGATTTTTGAACAGGAGCTTCAATGGTTTTGTGGCATATGAGAAATTCCCTAAGCCCCGGACCCATCGATTTTGGTCAAAAATAAAAAAATTAAAAGTGCCCCAATTTCTGCTTTCAATTTTAGTTACCATCCCAAAATGAATCACTGAGATGAAAAAAGTTGATTTCGGAGCATTATCTTTGAACAGGAGCTTCAATGGTTTTGTGGCATATGAGAAATTCCCTAAGCCGCGGACCCATCGATTTTGGTCAAAAATAAAAAAATTTGAAGTGCCCCAATTTCTGCTTTCAATTTTAGTTACCATCCCAAAATGAATCACTGAGATGAAAAAAGTTGATTTCGGAGCATTATCTTTGAACAGGAGCTTCAATGGTTTTGTGGCATATGAGAAATTCCCTAAGCCCCGGACCCATCGATTTTGGTCAAAAATAAAAAATTTAAAGTGCCCCAATTTCTGCTTTAAACTTTAGTTACCATCCCAAAATGAATCACTGAGATGAAAAAAGTTGATTTCGGAGCATGATTTTTGAACAGGAGCTTCAATGGTTTTGTGGCATATGAGAAATTCCCTAAGCCCCGGACCCATCGATTTTGGTCAAAAATAAAAAAATTAAAAGTGCCCCAATTTCTGCTTTCAATTTTAGTTACCATCCCAAAATGAATCACTGAGATAAAAAAGTTGATTTCGGAGCATGATTTTGAACAGAAGCTACAACGGTTTTGTGGTGTATGAGAAATTCCCTAAGCCCCAGACCCATCGATTTTGGTCAAAAATGAAACATTTTAAAGTGCCCCAATTTCTGCTTTAAACTTTAGTTACCATCCCAAAATGAATCACTGAGATGAAAAAAGTTGATTTCGGAGCATTATTTTTGAACATGAGCTCCAATGGTTTTGTGGCATATGAGAAATTCCCTAAGCCCCATCGATTTTGGTCAAAAATAAAAAATTTTAAAGTGCCCCAATTTCTGCTTTAAACTTTAGTTACCATCCCAAAATGAATCACTGAGATGAAAAAAGTTGATTTCGGAGCATGATTTTTGAACAGGAGCTTCAATGGTTTTGTGGCGTTTGAGAAATTCCCTAAGCCCCAGACCCATCGATTTTGGTCAAAAATAAAAAATATAAAAGTGCCCCAATTTTTGCTTTAAAGTTTAGTTACCATCTCAAAATGAATCACTGAGATGAAAAAAGTTGATTTCGGAGCATGATTTTTGAACAGGAGCTTCAATTGTTTTTTTTTGGCATATGAGAAATTCCCTAAGCCCCGGACCCATCGATTTTGGTCAAAAATAAAAAATTTTAAAGTGCCCCAATTTCTGCTTTAAACTTTAGTTACCATCCCAAAATGAATCACTGAGATAAAAAAGTTGATTTCGGAGCATGATTTTTGAACAGGAGCTTCAACAGTTTTGTGGCGTATGAGAAATTCCCTAAGCCCTGGACCCATCGATTTTGGTCAAAAATGAAAAATTTTAAAGTGCCCCAATTTCTGCTTTAAACTTTAGTTACCATCCCTAAATGAATCACTGAGATGAAAAAAGTTGAGTTTGGAGCATGATTTTTGAACAGAAACTACAATGGTTTTGTGGTGTATGAGAAATTCCCTAAGCCCCAGACCCAATGATTTTGGTCAAAAATGAAAAATATTAAAGTGCCCCAATTTCTGCTTTAAACTTTAGTTACCATCCCAAAATGAATCACTGAGATGAAAAAAGTTGATTTCGGAGCATTATTTTGGAACAGGAGCTTCAATGGTTTTGTGGTTTATGAGAAATTCCCTAAGCCCCGGACACATCGATTTTGGTCAAAAATAAAAATGTAAAAGTGCCCCAATTTCAGCTTTAAACTTTAGTTACCATCCCTAAATGAATCACTGAGATGAAAAAAGTTGATTTCGGAGCATGATTTTTGAACAGGAGCTTCAATGGTTTTGTGGCATATGAAAAATTCCCTAAGCCCCAGACCCATCAATTTTGGTCAAAAATAAAAAAATGAAAAGTGCCCCAATTTCTGCTTTAAACTTTAGTTACCATCCCAAAATGAATTACTGAGATGAAAAAAGTTGATTTCGGAGCATGATTTTTGAACAGGAGCTTCAATGGTTTTGTGGCATATGAGAAATTCCCTAAGCCTTGGACCCATTGATTTTGGTCAAAAATGAAAAATGTTAAAGTGCCCCAATTTCTGCTTTATAGTTTAGTTACCATCTCAAAATTAATCACTGAGATGAAAAAAGTTGATTTCGGAGCATTATTTTTGAACAGGAGATACAACTGTTTTGTGGTGTATGAGAAATTCCCTAAGCCCCGGACCCATCGATTTTGGTAAAAAATAAAAAATGTAAAAGTGCCCCAATTTCTGCTTTAAAGTTTAGTTACCATCCCAAAATGAATCCCTGAGATGAAAAAAGTTGATTTCGGAGCATGATTTTTGAACAGGAGCTTCAATGGTTTTGTGGCATATGATAAATTCCCTAAGCCTTCGACCCATTAATTTTGGTCAAAAATAAAAAATTTAAAAAGTGCCCCAATTTCTGCTTTAAACTTTAGTTACCATCCCAAAATGAATCACTGAGATAAAAAAGTTGATTTTGGAGCATGGTTTTTGAACAGGAGCATCAACAGTTTTGTGGCGTATGAGAAATTCCCTAAGCCCCGGACCCATCGATTTTGGTCAAAAATGAAAAATTTTAAAGAGCCCCAATTTCTGCTTTAAACTTTAGTTACCATCCCTAAATGAATCACTGAGATGAAAAAAGTTGATTTTGGAGCATGATTTTTGAACAGAAGCTACAACGGTTTTGTGGTGTATCAGAAATTCCCTAAGCCCCGGACCCATCGATTTTGGTCAAATATGAAACATTTTAAAGTGCCCCAATTTCTGCTTTAAACTTTAGTTACCATCCCAAAATGAATCACTGAGATGAAAAAAGTTGATTTCGGAGCATGATTTGTGAACAGGAGCTTCAATGGTTTTGTGGCATATGAGAAATTCCCTAAGCCCCGGACCCATCGATTTTGGTCAAAAATAAAAAAATTTAAAGTGCCCCAATTTCTGCTTTAAACTTTAGTTACATCCCAAAATGAATCACTAAGATGAAAAAAGTTGATTTCGGAGCATGATTTTTGAACAGGAGCTTCAATGGTTTTGTGGCATATGAGAAATTCCCTAAGCCCGGACCATTTGATTTTGGTCAAAAAGAAAAAATTTAAAAGTGCCCCAATTTCTGCTTTAAACTTTAGTTACCATCTCAAAATGAATCACTGAGATGAAAAAAGTTGATTTCGGAGCATTATTTTTGAACAGGAGCTTCAATGGTTTTGTGGCATATGAGAAATTCCCTAAGCCCCGGACCCATCGATTTTGGTCAAAAATAAAAAAATTAAAAGTGCCCCAATTTCTGCTTTCAATTTTAGTTACCACCCCAAAATGAATCACTGAGATGAAAAAAGTTGATTTCGGAGCATTATCTTTGAACAGGAGCTTCAATGGTTTTGTGGCATATGAGAAATTCCCTAAGCCGCGGACCCATCGATTTTGGTCAAAAATAAAAAAAATTGAAGTGCCCCAATTTCTACTTTAAACTTTAGTTACCATCCCAAAATGAATCACTGAGATAAAAAAGTTGATTTCGGAGCATGATTTTGAACAGAAGCTACAACGGTTTTGTGGTGTATGAGAAATTCCCTAAGCCCCAGACCCATCGATTTTGGTCAAAAATGAAACATTTTAAAGTGCCCCAATTTCTGCTTTAAACTTTAGTTACCATCCCAAAATGAATCACTGAGATGAAAAAAGTTGATTTCGGAGCATGATTTTTGAACAGGAGCTTCAATGGTTTTGTGGCATATGAGAAATTCCCTAAGCCTCAGACCCATTAATTTTGGTCAAAAATAAAAAATTTAAAAGTGCCCCAATTTCTGCTTTAAACTTTAGTTACCATCCCAAAATGAATCACTGAGATGAAAAAAGTTGATTTCGGAGCATGATTTTTGAACAGGAGCTTCAATGGTTTTGTGGCGTTTGAGAAATTCCCTAAGCCCCAGACCCATCGATTTTGGTCAAAAATAAAAATGTAAAAGTGCCCCAATTTTTGCTTTAAAGTTTAGTTACCATCTCAAAATGAACCACTGAGATGAAAAAAGTTGATTTTGGAGCATTATTTTTGAACAGGAGCTACAACTGTTTTGTGGTGTATGAGAAATTTCCTAAGCCCCGGACCCATCGATTTTGGTCAAAAATAAAAAATTTAAAAGTGCCCCAATTTCTGCTTTAAAGTTTGCTTACCATCCCAAAATGAATCACTGAGATGAAAAAAGTTGATTTCGGAGCATGATTTTTGAACAGGAGCTTCAATGGTTTTGTGGCATATGAGAAATTCCCTAAGCCTTCGACCCATTGATTTTGGTCAAAAATAAATTTTTTAAAAGTGCCCCAATTTCTGCTTTAAACTTTAGTTACCATCCCTAAATGAATCACTGAGATGAAAAAAGTTGATTTTGGAGCATGATTTTTGAACAGAAGCTACAACGGTTTTGTGGTGTATCAGAAGTTCTCTAAGCCCCGGACCCATCGATTTTGGTCAAATATGAAACATTTTAAAGTGCCCCAATTTCTGCTTTAAACTTTAGTTACCATCCCAAAATGAATCACTGAGATGAAAAAAGTTGATTTCGGAGCATGATTTTTGAACAGGAGCTTCAATGGTTTTGTGGCATATGAGAAATTCCCTAAGCCCCGGACCCATCGATTTTGGTAAAAAAATAAAAAATTTAAAAGTGCCCCAATTTCTGCTTTAAAGTTTAGTTACCATCTCAAAATGAATCACTGAGATGAAAAAAGTTGATTTCGGAGCATTATTATTGAACAGAAGCTTCAATGGTTTTGTGGCATATGAGAAATTCCGTAAGCCCCGGACCTATCAATTTTGGTCAAAAATAAAAAAAATAAAAGTGCCCCAATATCTGCTTTAAACTTTAGTTACCATCTCAAAATGAATCACTAAGATGAAAAAAGTTGATTTTGGAGCATGATTTGTGAACAGGAGCTTCAATGGTTTTGTGGCATATGAGAAATTCCCTAAGCCCCGGACCCATCGATTTTGGTCAAAAATAAAAATTTTTGAAGTGCCCCAATTTCTACTTTAAACTTTAGTTACCATCCCAAAATGAATCACTGAGATAAAAAAGTTAATTTCGGAGCATGATTTTTGAACAGAAGCTACAACGGTTTTGTGGTGTATGAGAAATTCCCTAAGTCCCACACCCATCGATTTTGGTCAAAAATGAAACATTTTAAAGTGCCCCAATTTCTGCTTTAAACTTTAGTTACCATCCCAAAATTAATCACTGAGATGAAAGAAGTTGATTTCGGAGCATGATTTTTGAACAGGAGCTTCAATGGTTTTGTGGCATATGAGAAATTCCCTAAGCCTCGGACCCATTAATTTTGGTCAAAAATAAAAAATTTAAAAGTGCCCCAATTTCTGCTTTAAACTTTAGTTACCATCTCAAAATGAATCACTGAGATGAAAAAAGTTGATTTCGGAGCATTATTTTTGAACAGGAGCTTCAATGGTTTTGTGGCATATGAGAAATTCCCTAAGCCCCGGACCTATCAATTTTGGTCAAAAATAAAAAAATAAAAGTGCCCCAGTATCTGCTTTAAACTTTAGTTACCATGTCAAAATGAATCACTAAGATGAAAAAAGTTGATTTCGGAGCATGATTTGTGAACAGGAGCTTCAATGGTTTTGTAGCATATGAAAAATTCCCTAAGCCCCGGACCCATCGATTTTGGTCAAAAATAAAAAATTTAAAGTGCCCCAATTTCTGCTTTAAACTTTAGTTACCATCCCAAAATGAATCACTGAGATGAAAAAAGTTGATTTCGGAGCATGATTTTTGAACAGGAGCTTCAATGGTTTTGTGGCATATGAGAAATTCCCTAAGCCCCGGACCCATCGATTTTGGTCAAAAATAAAAAAATTAAAAGTGCCCCAATTTCTGCTTTCAATTTTAGTTACCATCCCAAAATGAATCACTGAGATGAAAAAAGTTGATTTCGGAGCATTATCTTTGAACAGGAGCTTCAATGGTTTTGTGGCATATGAGAAATTCCCTAAGCCGCGGACCCATCGATTTTGGTCAAAAATAAAAAAATTTGAAGTGCCCCAATTTCTACTTTAAACTTTAGTTACCATCCCAAAATGAATCACTGAGATAAAAAAGTTGATTTCGGAGCATGATTTTGAACAGAAGCTACAACGGTTTTGTGGTGTATGAGAAATTCCCTAAGCCCCAGACCCATCGATTTTGGTCAAAAATGAAACATTTTAAAGTGCCCCAATTTCTGCTTTAAACTTTAGTTACCATCCCAAAATGAATCACTGAGATGAAAAAAGTTGATTTCGGAGCATGATTTTTGAACATGAGCTCCAATGGTTTTGTGGCATATGAGAAATTCCCTAAGCCCCGGACCCATCGATTTTGGTCAAAAATAAAAATTTTTAAAGTGCCCCAATTTCTGCTTTAAACGTTAGTTACCATCCCAAAATGAATCACTGAGATGAAAAAAGTTGATTTCGGAGCATGATTTTTGAACAGGAGCTTCAATGGTTTTGTGGCGTTTGAGAAATTCCCTAAGCCCCAGACCCATCGATTTTGGTCAAAAATAAAAAATATAAAAGTGCCCCAATTTTTGCTTTAAACTTTAGTTACCATCTCAAAATGAATCACTGAGATGAAAAAAGTTGATTTCGGAGCATGATTTTTGAACAGGAGCTTCAATTGTTTTTTTTTGGCATATGAGAAATTCCCTAAGCCCCGGACCCATCGATTTTGGTCAAAAATACAAAAATTTTGAAGTGCCCCAATTTCTACTTTAAACTTTAGTTACCATCCCAAAATGAATCACTGAGATAAAAAAGTTGACTTCGGAGCATGATTTTTGAACAGGAGCTTCAACAGTTTTGTGGCGTATGAGAATTTCCCTAAGCCCTGGACCCATCGATTTTGGTCAAAAATGAAAAATTTTAAAGTGCCCCAATTTCTGCTTTAAACTTTAGTTACCATCCCTAAATGAATCACTGAGATGAAAAAAGTTGATTTTGGAGCATGATTTTTGAACAGAAACTACAATGGTTTTGTGGTGTATGAGAAATTCCCTAAGCCCCAGACCCAATGATTTTGGTCAAAAATGAAAAATATTAAAGTGCCCCAATTTCTGCTTTAAACTTTAGTTACCATCCCAAAATGAATCACTGAGATGAAAAAAGTTGATTTCGGAGCATTATTTTGGAACAGGAGCTTCAATGGTTTTGTGGTTTATGAGAAATTCCCTAAGCCCCGGACACATCGATTTTGGTCAAAAATAAAAATGTAAAAGTGCCCCAATTTCAGCTTTAAACTTTAGTTACCATCCCTAAATGAATCACTGAGATGAAAAAAGTTGATTTCGGAGCATGATTTTTGAACAGGAGCTTCAATGGTTTTGTGGCATATGAAAAATTCCCTAAGCCCCAGACCCATCAATTTTGGTCAAAAATAAAAAAATGAAAAGTGCCCCAATTTCTGCTTTAAACTTTAGTTACCATCCCAAAATGAATTACTGAGATGAAAAAAGTTGATTTCGGAGCATGATTTTTGAACAGGAGCTTCAATGGTTTTGTGGCATATGATAAATTCCCTAAGCCTTCGACCCATTAATTTTGGTCAAAAATAAAAAATTTAAAAAGTGCCCCAATTTCTGCTTTAAACTTTAGTTACCATCCCAAAATGAATCACTGAGATAAAAAAGTTGATTTCGGAGCATGGTTTTTGAACAGGAGCATCAACAGTTTTGTGGCGTATGAGAAATTCCCTAAGCCCCGGACCCATCGATTTTGGTCAAAAATGAAAAATTTTAAAGAGCCCCAATTTCTGCTTTAAACTTTAGTTACCATCCCTAAATGAATCACTGAGATGAAAAAAGTTGATTTTGGAGCATGATTTGTGAACAGAAGCTACAACGGTTTTGTGGTGTATCAGAAATTCCCTAAGCCCCGGACCCATCGATTTTGGTCAAAAATAAAAATGTAAAAGTGCCCCAATTTTTGCTTTAAAGTTTAGTTACCATCTCAAAATGAATCACTGAGATGAAAAAAGTTGATTTTGGAGCATTATTTTTGAACAGGAGCTACAACTATTTTGTGGTGTATGAGAAATTTCCTAAGCCCCGGACCCATCGATTTTGGTCAAAAATAAAAAATTTAAAAGTGCCCCAATTTCTGCTTTAAAGTTTGCTTACCATCCCAAAATGAATCACTGAGATGAAAAAAGTTGATTTCGGAGCATGATTTTTGAACAGGAGCTTCAATGGTTTTGTGGCATATGAGAAATTCCCTAAGCCTTCGACCCATTGATTTTGGTCAAAAATAAATTTTTTAAAAGTGCCCCAATTTCTGCTTTAAACTTTAGTTACCATCCCTAAATGAATCACTGAGATGAAAAAAGTTGATTTTGGAGCATGATTTTTGAACAGAAGCTACAACGGTTTTGTGGTGTATCAGAAGTTCTCTAAGCCCCGGACCCATCGATTTTGGTCAAATATGAAACATTTTAAAGTGCCCCAATTTCTGCTTTAAACTTTAGTTACCATCCCAAAATGAATCACTGAGATGAAAAAAGTTGATTTCGGAGCATGATTTTTGAACAGGAGCTTCAATGGTTTTGTGGCATATGAGAAATTCCCTAAGCCCCGGACCCATCGATTTTGGTAAAAAAATAAAAAATTTAAAAGTGCCCCAATTTCTGCTTTAAAGTTTAGTTACCATCTCAAAATGAATCACTGAGATGAAAAAAGTTGATTTCGGAGCATTATTTTTGAACAGAAGCTTCAATGGTTTTGTGGCATATGAGAAATTCCATAAGCCCCGGACACATCAATTTTGGTCAAAAATAAAAAAAATAAAAGTGCCCCAATATCTGCTTTAAACTTTAGTTACCATCTCAAAATGAATCACTGAGATGAAAAAAGTTGATTTCGGAGCATGATTTGTGAACAGGAGCTTCAATGGTTTTGTGGCATATGAGAAATTCCCTAAGCCCCGGACCCATCGATTTTGGTCAAAAATAAAAATTTTTGAAGTGCCCCAATTTCTACTTTAAACTTTAGTTACCATCCCAAAATGAATCACTGAGATAAAAAAGTTAATTTCGGAGCATGATTTTTGAACAGAAGCTACAACGGTTTTGTGGTGTATGAGAAATTCCCTAAGTCCCACACCCATCGATTTTGGTCAAAAATGAAACATTTTAAAGTGCCCCAATTTCTGCTTTAAACTTTAGTTACCATCCCAAAATTAATCACTGAGATGAAAGAAGTTGATTTCGGAGCATGATTTTTGAACAGGAGCTTCAATGGTTTTGTGGCATATGAGAAATTCCCTAAGCCTCGGACCCATTAATTTTGGTCAAAAATAAAAAATTTAAAAGTGCCCCAATTTCTGCTTAAAACTTTAGTTACCATCTCAAAATGAATCACTGAGATGAAAAAAGTTGATTTCGGAGCATTATTTTTGAACAGGAGCTTCAATGGTTTTGTGGCATATGAGAAATTCCCTAAGCCCCGGACCTATCAATTTTGGTCAAAAATAAAAAAATAAAAGTGCCCCAGTATCTGCTTTAAACTTTAGTTACCATCTCAAAATGAATCACTAAGATGAAAAAAGTTGATTTCGGAGCATGATTTGTGAACAGGAGCTTCAATGGTTTTGTAGCATATGAAAAATTCCCTAAGCCCCGGACCCATCGATTTTGGTCAAAAATAAAAAATTTAAAGTGCCCCAATTTCTGCTTTAAACTTTAGTTACCATCCCAAAATGAATCACTGAGATGAAAAAAGTTGATTTCGGAGCATGATTTTTGAACAGGAGCTTCAATGGTTTTGTGGCATATGAGAAATTCCCTAAGCCCCGGACCCATCGATTTTGGTCAAAAATAAAAAAATTAAAAGTGCCCCAATTTCTGCTTTCAATTTTAGTTACCATCCCAAAATGAATCACTGAGATGAAAAAAGTTGATTTCGGAGCATTATCTTTGAACAGGAGCTTCAATGGTTTTGTAGCATATGAGAAATTCCCTAAGCCGCGGACCCATCGATTTTGGTCAAAAATAAAAAAATTTGAAGTGCCCCAATTTCTACTTTAAACTTTAGTTACCATCCCAAAATGAATCACTGAGATAAAAAAGTTGATTTCGGAGCATGATTTTGAACAGAAGCTACAACGGTTTTGTGGTGTATGAGAAATTCCCTAAGCCCCAGACCCATCGATTTTGGTCAAAAATGAAACATTTTAAAGTTCCCCAATTTCTGCTTTAAACTTTAGTTACCATCCCAAAATGAATCACTGAGATGAAAAAAGTTGATTTCGGAGCATGATTTTTGAACAGGAGCTTCAATTGGTTTTTTTTGGCATATGAGAAATTCCCTAAGCCCCGGACCCATCGATTTTGGTCAAAAATACAAAAATTTTGAAGTGCCCCAATTTCTACTTTAAACTTTAGTTACCATCCCAAAATGAATCACTGAGATAAAAAAGTTGATTTCGGAGCATGATTTTTGAACAGGAGCTTCAACAGTTTTGTGGCGTATGAGAAATTCCCTAAGCCCTGGACCCATCGATTTTGGTCAAAAATGAAAAATTTTAAAGTGCCCCAATTTCTGCTTTAAACTTTAGTTACCATCCCTAAATGAATCACTGAGATGAAAAAAGTTGATTTTGGAGCATGATTTTTGAACAGAAACTACAATGGTTTTGTGGTGTATGAGAAATTCCCTAAGCCCCAGACCCAATGATTTTGGTCAAAAATGAAAAATATTAAAGTGCCCCAATTTCTGCTTTAAACTTTAGTTACCATCCCAAAATGAATCACTGAGATGAAAAAAGTTGATTTCGGAGCATTATTTTGGAACAGGAGCTTCAATGGTTTTGTGGTTTATGAGAAATTCCCTAAGCCCCGGACACATCGATTTTGGTCAAAAATAAAAATGTAAAAGTGCCCCAATTTCAGCTTTAAACTTTAGTTACCATCCCTAAATGAATCACTGAGATGAAAAAAGTTGATTTCGGAGCATGATTTTTGAACAGGAGCTTCAATGGTTTTGTGGCATATGAAAAATTCCCTAAGCCCCAGACCCATCAATTTTGGTCAAAAATAAAAAAATGAAAAGTGCCCCAATTTCTGCTTTAAACTTTAGTTACCATCCCAAAATGAATTACTGAGATGAAAAAAGTTGATTTCGGAGCATGATTTTTGAACAGGAGCTTCAATGGTTTTGTGGCATATGAGAAATTCCCTAAGCCTTGGACCCATTGATTTTGGTCAAAAATGAAAAATGTTAAAGTGCCCCAATTTCTGCTTTATAGTTTAGTTACCATCTCAAAATTAATCACTGAGATGAAAAAAGTTGATTTCGGAGAATTATTTTTGAACAGGAGCTACAACTGTTTTGTGGTGTATGAGAAATTCCCTAAGCCCCGGACCCATCGATTTTGGTAAAAAATAAAAATGTAAAAGTGCCCCAATTTCTGCTTTAAAGTTTAGTTACCATCCCAAAATGAATCCCTGAGATGAAAAAAGTTGATTTCGGAGCATGATTTTTGAACAGGAGCTTCAATGGTTTTGTGGCATATGATAAATTCCCTAAGCCCCAGACCCATCAATTTTGGTCAAAAATAAAAAAATTAAAAGTGCCCCAATTTCTGCTTTAAACTTTAGTTACCATCCCAAAATGAATTACTGAGATGAAAAAAGTTGATTTCGGAGCATGATTTTTGAACAGGAGCTTCAATGGTTTTGTGGCATATGAGAAATTCCCTAAGCCTTGGACCCATTGATTTTGGTCAAAAATAAAAAATTTAAAAGTGCCCCAATTTCTGCTTTAAACTTTAGATACCATCCTAAAATGAATCACTGAGATAAAAAAGTTGATTTTGGAGCATGATTTTTGAACAGGAGCTACAACTGTTTTGTGGTGTATGAGAAATTCCCTAATCCCCGGACCCATCAATTTTGGTCAAAAATGAAAAATTTTAAAGAGCCCCAATTTCTGCTTTAAACTTTAGTTACCATCCCTAAATGAATCACTGAGATGAAAAAAGTTGATTTTGGAGCATGATTTTTGAACAGAAGCTACAACGGTTTTGTGGTGTATCAGAAATTCCCTAAGCCCCGGACCCATCGATTTTGGTCAAATATGAAACATTTTAAAGTGCCCCAATTTCTGCTTTAAACTTTAGTTACCATCCCAAAATGAATCACTGAGATGAAAAAAGTTGATTTCGGAGCATGATTTGTGAACAGGAGCTTCAATGGTTTTGTGGCATATGAGAAATTCCCTAAGGCCCGGACCCATCGATTTTGGTCAAAAATAAAAAAATTTAAAGTGCCCCAATTTCTGCTTTAAACTTTAGTTACATCCCAAAATGAATCACTAAGATGAAAAAAGTTGATTTCGGAGCATGATTTTTGAACAGGAGCTTCAATGGTTTTGTGGCATATGAGAAATTCCCTAAGCCCGGACCATTTGATTTTGGTCAAAAAGAAAAAATTTAAAAGTGCCCCAATTTCTGCTTTAAACTTTAGTTACCATCTCAAAATGAATCACTGAGATGAAAAAAGTTGATTTCGGAGCATTATTTTTGAACAGGAGCTTCAATGGTTTTGTGGCATATGAGAAATTCCCTAAGCCCCGGACCCATCGATTTTGGTCAAAAATAAAAAAATTAAAAGTGCCCCAATTTCTGCTTTCAATTTTAGTTACCATCCCAAAATGAATCACTGAGATGAAAAAAGTTGATTTCGGAGCATTATCTTTGAACAGGAGCTTCAATGGTTTTGTGGCATATGAGAAATTCCCTAAGCCGCGGACCCATCGATTTTGGTCAAAAATAAAAAAATTTGAAGTGCCCCAATTTCTACTTTAAACTTTAGTTACCATCCCAAAATGAATCACTGAGATAAAAAAGTTGATTTCGGAGCATGATTTTGAACAGAAGCTACAACGGTTTTGTGGTGTATGAGAAATTCCCTAAGCCCCAGACCCATCGATTTTGGTCAAAAATGAAACATTTTAAAGTGCCCCAATTTCTGCTTTAAACTTTAGTTACCATCCCAAAATGAATCACTGAGATGAAAAAAGTTGATTTCGGAGCATGATTTTTGAACAGGAGCTTCAATGGTTTTGTGGCATATGAGAAATTCCCTAAGCCTCAGACCCATTAATTTTGGTCAAAAATAAAAAATTTAAAAGTGCCCCAATTTCTGCTTTAAACTTTAGTTACCATCCCAAAATGAATCACTGAGATGAAAAAAGTTGATTTCGGAGCATGATTTTTGAACAGGAGCTTCAATGGTTTTGTGGCATTTGAGAAATTCCCTAAGCCCCAGACCCATCGATTTTGGTCAAAAATAAAAATGTAAAAGTGCCCCAATTTTTGCTTTAAAGTTTAGTTACCATCTCAAAATGAATCACTGAGATGAAAAAAGTTGATTTCGGAGCATGATTTTTGAACAGGAGCTTCAATTGTTTTTTTTGGCATATGAGAAATTCCCTAAGCCCCGGACCCATCGATTTTGGTCAAAAATACAAAAATTTTGAAGTGCCCCAATTTCTGCTTTAAACTTTAGTTACCATCCCAAAATGAATCACTGAGATAAAAAAGTTGATTTCGGAGCATGATTTTTGAACAGGAGCTTCAACAGTTTTGTGGCATATGAGAAATTCCCTAAGCCCTGGACCCATCGATTTTGGTCAAAAATGAAAAATTTTAAAGTGCCCCAATTTCTGCTTTAAACTTTAGTTACCATCCTAAAATGAATCACTGAGATGAAAAAAGTTGATTTAGGAGCATTATTTTTGAACAGGAGCTACAACGGTTTTGTGGTGTATGAGAAATTCCATAAGCCCCAGACCCATCGATTTTGGTCAAAAATGAAAAATGTTAAAGTGCCCCAATTTCTGCTTTAAAGTTTAGTTACCATCTCAAAATGAATCACTGAGATGAAAAAAGTTGATTTCGGAGCATTATTTTTGAACAGGAGCTACAACTGTTTTGTGGTGTATGAGAAATTCCCTAAGCCCCGGACCCATCGATTTTGGTCAAAAATAAAAAATGTAAAAGTGCCCCAATTTCTGCTTTAAAGTTTAGTTACCATCCCAAAATGAATCACTGAGATGAAAAAAGTTGATTTCGGAGCATGATTTTTGAACAGGAGCATCAACAGTTTTGTGGCGTATGAGAAATTCCCTAAGCCCTGGACCCATCGATTTTGGTCAAAAATGAAAAATTTTAAAGTGCCCCAATTTCTGCTTTAAACTTTAGTTACCATCCCTAAATGAATCACTGAGATGAAAAAAGTTGATTTTGGAGCATGATTTTTGAACAGAAACTACAATGGTTTTGTGGTGTATGAGAAATTCCCTAAGCCCCAGACCCAATGATTTTGGTCAAAAATGAAAAATATTAAAGTGCCCCAATTTCTGCTTTAAACTTTAGTTACCATCCCAAAATGAATCACTGAGATGAAAAAAGTTGATTTCGGAGCATTATTTTGGAACAGGAGCTTCAATGGTTTTGTGGTTTATGAGAAATTCCCTAAGCCCCGGACACATAGATTTTGGTCAAAAATAAAAATGTAAAAGTGCCCCAATTTCAGCTTTAAACTTTAGTTACCATCCCTAAATGAATCACTGAGATGAAAAAAGTTGATTTCGGAGCATGATTTTTGAACAGGAGCTTCAATGGTTTTGTGGCATATGAAAAATTCCCTAAGCCCCAGACCCATCAATTTTGGTCAAAAATAAAAAAATGAAAAGTGCCCCAATTTCTGCTTTAAACTTTAGTTACCATCCCAAAATGAATTACTGAGATGAAAAAAGTTGATTTCGGAGCATGATTTTTGAACAGGAGCTTCAATGGTTTTGTGGCATATGAGAAATTCCCTAAGCCTTGGACCCATTGATTTTGGTCAAAAATGAAAAATGTTAAAGTGCCCCAATTTCTGCTTTATAGTTTAGTTACCATCTCAAAATTAATCACTGAGATGAAAAAAGTTGATTTCGGAGAATTATTTTTGAACAGGAGCTACAACTGTTTTGTGGTGTATGAGAAATTCCCTAAGCCCCGGACCCATCGATTTTGGTAAAAAATAAAAAATGTAAAAGTGCCCCAATTTCTGCTTTAAAGTTTAGTTACCATCCCAAAATGAATCCCTGAGATGAAAAAAGTTGATTTCGGAGCATGATTTTTGAACAGGAGCTTCAATGGTTTTGTGGCATATGATAAATTCCCTAAGCCTTCGACCCATTAATTTTGGTCAAAAATAAAAAAATTAAAAAGTGCCCCAATTTCTGCTTTAAACTTTAGTTACCATCCCAAAATGAATCACTGAGATAAAAAAGTTGATTTCGGAGCATGGTTTTTGAACAGGAGCATCAACAGTTTTGTGGCGTATGAGAAATTCCCTAAGCCCCGGACCCATCGATTTTGGTCAAAAATGAAAAATTTTAAAGAGCCCCAATTTCTGCTTTAAACTTTAGTTACTATCCCAAAATGAATTACTGAGATGAAAAAAGTTGATTTCGGAGCATGATTTTTGAACAGGAGCTTCAATGGTTTTGTGGCATATGAGAAATTCCCTAAGCCCCAGACCCATCAATTTTGGTCAAATATGAAACATTTTAAAGTGCCCCAATTTCTGCTTTAAACTTTAGTTACCATCCCAAAATGAATCACTGAGATGAAAAAAGTTGATTTCGGAGCATGATTTGTGAACAGGAGCTTCAATGGTTTTGTGGCATATGAGAAATTCCCTAAGGCCCGGACCCATCGATTTTGGTCAAAAATAAAAAAATTTAAAGTGCCCCAATTTCTGCTTTAAACTTTAGTTACATCCCAAAATGAATCACTAAGATGAAAAAAGTTGATTTCGGAGCATGATTTTTGAACAGGAGCTTCAATGGTTTTGTGGCATATGAGAAATTCCCTAAGCCCGGACCATTTGATTTTGGTCAAAAAGAAAAAATTTAAAAGTGCCCCAATTTCTGCTTTAAACTTTAGTTACCATCTCAAAATGAATCACTGAGATGAAAAAAGTTGATTTCGGAGCATTATTTTTGAACAGGAGCTTCAATGGTTTTGTGGCATATGAGAAATTCCCTAAGCCCCGGACCCATCGATTTTGGTCAAAAATAAAAAAATTAAAAGTGCCCCAATTTCTGCTTTCAATTTTAGTTACCATCCCAAAATGAATCACTGAGATGAAAAAAGTTGATTTCGGAGCATTATCTTTGAACAGGAGCTTCAATGGTTTTGTGGCATATGAGAAATTCCCTAAGCCGCGGACCCATCGATTTTGGTCAAAAATAAAAAAATTTGAAGTGCCCCAATTTCTACTTTAAACTTTAGTTACCATCCCAAAATGAATCACTGAGATAAAAAAGTTGATTTCGGAGCATGATTTTGAACAGAAGCTACAACGGTTTTGTGGTGTATGAGAAATTCCCTAAGCCCCAGACCCATCGATTTTGGTCAAAAATGAAACATTTTAAAGTGCCCCAATTTCTGCTTTAAACTTTAGTTACCATCCCAAAATGAATCACTGAGATGAAAAAAGTTGATTTCGGAGCATGATTTTTGAACAGGAGCTTCAATGGTTTTGTGGCATATGAGAAATTCCCTAAGCCTCAGACCCATTAATTTTGGTCAAAAATAAAAAATTTAAAAGTGCCCCAATTTCTGCTTTAAACTTTAGTTACCATCCCAAAATGAATCACTGAGATGAAAAAAGTTGATTTCGGAGCATGATTTTTGAACAGGAGCTTCAATGGTTTTGTGGCATTTGAGAAATTCCCTAAGCCCCAGACCCATCGATTTTGGTCAAAAATAAAAATGTAAAAGTGCCCCAATTTTTGCTTTAAAGTTTAGTTACCATCTCAAAATGAATCACTGAGATGAAAAAAGTTGATTTCGGAGCATGATTTTTGAACAGGAGCTTCAATTGTTTTTTTTGGCATATGAGAAATTCCCTAAGCCCCGGACCCATCGATTTTGGTCAAAAATACAAAAATTTTGAAGTGCCCCAATTTCTGCTTTAAACTTTAGTTACCATCCCAAAATGAATCACTGAGATAAAAAAGTTGATTTCGGAGCATGATTTTTGAACAGGAGCTTCAACAGTTTTGTGGCATATGAGAAATTCCCTAAGCCCTGGACCCATCGATTTTGGTCAAAAATGAAAAATTTTAAAGTGCCCCAATTTCTGCTTTAAACTTTAGTTACCATCCTAAAATGAATCACTGAGATGAAAAAAGTTGATTTAGGAGCATTATTTTTGAACAGGAGCTACAACGGTTTTGTGGTGTATGAGAAATTCCATAAGCCCCAGACCCATCGATTTTGGTCAAAAATGAAAAATGTTAAAGTGCCCCAATTTCTGCTTTAAAGTTTAGTTACCATCTCAAAATGAATCACTGAGATGAAAAAAGTTGATTTCGGAGCATTATTTTTGAACAGGAGCTACAACTGTTTTGTGGTGTATGAGAAATTCCCTAAGCCCCGGACCCATCGATTTTGGTCAAAAATAAAAAATGTAAAAGTGCCCCAATTTCTGCTTTAAAGTTTAGTTACCATCCCAAAATGAATCACTGAGATGAAAAAAGTTGATTTCGGAGCATGATTTTTGAACAGGAGCATCAACAGTTTTGTGGCGTATGAGAAATTCCCTAAGCCCTGGACCCATCGATTTTGGTCAAAAATGAAAAATTTTAAAGTGCCCCAATTTCTGCTTTAAACTTTAGTTACCATCCCTAAATGAATCACTGAGATGAAAAAAGTTGATTTTGGAGCATGATTTTTGAACAGAAACTACAATGGTTTTGTGGTGTATGAGAAATTCCCTAAGCCCCAGACCCAATGATTTTGGTCAAAAATGAAAAATATTAAAGTGCCCCAATTTCTGCTTTAAACTTTAGTTACCATCCCAAAATGAATCACTGAGATGAAAAAAGTTGATTTCGGAGCATTATTTTGGAACAGGAGCTTCAATGGTTTTGTGGTTTATGAGAAATTCCCTAAGCCCCGGACACATCGATTTTGGTCAAAAATAAAAATGTAAAAGTGCCCCAATTTCAGCTTTAAACTTTAGTTACCATCCCTAAATGAATCACTGAGATGAAAAAAGTTGATTTCGGAGCATGATTTTTGAACAGGAGCTTCAATGGTTTTGTGGCATATGAAAAATTCCCTAAGCCCCAGACCCATCAATTTTGGTCAAAAATAAAAAAATGAAAAGTGCCCCAATTTCTGCTTTAAACTTTAGTTACCATCCCAAAATGAATTACTGAGATGAAAAAAGTTGATTTCGGAGCATGATTTTTGAACAGGAGCTTCAATGGTTTTGTGGCATATGAGAAATTCCCTAAGCCTTGGACCCATTGATTTTGGTCAAAAATGAAAAATGTTAAAGTGCCCCAATTTCTGCTTTATAGTTTAGTTACCATCTCAAAATTAATCACTGAGATGAAAAAAGTTGATTTCGGAGAATTATTTTTGAACAGGAGCTACAACTGTTTTGTGGTGTATGAGAAATTCCCTAAGCCCCGGACCCATCGATTTTGGTAAAAAATAAAAAATGTAAAAGTGCCCCAATTTCTGCTTTAAAGTTTAGTTACCATCCCAAAATGAATCCCTGAGATGAAAAAAGTTGATTTCGGAGCATGATTTTTGAACAGGAGCTTCAATGGTTTTGTGGCATATGATAAATTCCCTAAGCCTTCGACCCATTAATTTTGGTCAAAAATAAAAAAATTAAAAAGTGCCCCAATTTCTGCTTTAAACTTTAGTTACCATCCCAAAATGAATCACTGAGATAAAAAAGTTGATTTCGGAGCATGGTTTTTGAACAGGAGCATCAACAGTTTTGTGGCGTATGAGAAATTCCCTAAGCCCCGGACCCATCGATTTTGGTCAAAAATGAAAAATTTTAAAGAGCCCCAATTTCTGCTTTAAACTTTAGTTACTATCCCAAAATGAATTACTGAGATGAAAAAAGTTGATTTCGGAGCATGATTTTTGAACAGGAGCTTCAATGGTTTTGTGGCATATGAGAAATTCCCTAAGCCCCAGACCCATCAATTTTGGTCAAAAATAAAAAAATAAAAGTGCCCCAATTTCTGCTTTAAACTTTAGTTACCATCCCAAAATGAATTACTGAGATGAAAAAAGTTGATTTCGGAGCATGATTTTTGAACAGGAGCTTCAATGGTTTTGTGGCATATGAAAAATTCCCTAAGCCCCAGACCCATCAATTTTGGTCAAAAATAAAAAAATTAAAAGTGCCCCAATTTCTGCTTTAAACTTTAGTTACCATCCCAAAATGAATTACTGAGATGAAAAAAGTTGATTTCGGAGCATGATTTTTGAACAGGAGCTTCAATGGTTTTGTGGCATATGAGAAATTCCCTAAGCCTTGGACCCATTGATTTTGGTCAAAAATAAAAAATTTAAAAGTGCCCCAATTTCTGCTTTAAACTTTAGATACCATCCTAAAATGAATCACTGAGATAAAAAAGTTGATTTTGGAGCATGATTTTTGAACAGGAGCTACAACTGTTTTGTGGTGTATGAGAAATTCCCTAATCCCCGGACCCATCAATTTTGGTCAAAAATGAAAAATTTTAAAGAGCCCCAATTTCTGCTTTAAACTTTAGTTACCATCACTAAATGAATCACTGAGATGAAAAAAGTTGATTTTGGAGCATGATTTTTGAACAGAAGCTACAACGGTTTTGTGGTGTATCAGAAATTCCCTAAGCCCCGGACCCATCGATTTTGGTCAAATATGAAACATTTTAAAGTGCCCCAATTTCTGCTTTAAACTTTAGTTACCATCCCAAAATGAATCACTGAGATGAAAAAAGTTGATTTCGGAGCATGATTTGTGAACAGGAGCTTCAATGGTTTTGTGGCATATGAGAAATTCCCTAAGCCCCGGACCCATCGATTTTGGTCAAAAATAAAAATTTTTAAAGTGCCCCAATTTCTGCTTTAAACTTTAGTTACATCCCAAAATGAATCACTAAGATGAAAAAAGTTGATTTCGGAGCATGATTTTTGAACAGGAGCTTCAATGGTTTTGTGGCATATGAGAAATTCCCTAAGCCCGGACCATTTGATTTTGGTCAAAAATAAAAAAATTAAAAGTGCCCCAATTTCTGCTTTCAATTTTAGTTACCATCCCAAAATGAATCACTGAGATGAAAAAAGTTGATTTCGGAGCATTATCTTTGAACAGGAGCTTCAATGGTTTTGTGGCATATGAGAAATTCCCTAAGCCGCGGACCCATCGATTTTGGTCAAAAATAAAAAAATTTGAAGTGCCCCAATTTCTACTTTAAACTTTAGTTACCATCCCAAAATGAATCACTGAGATGAAAAAAGTTGATTTTGGAGCATGATTTTTGAACAGAAGCTACAACGGTTTTTTGATGTATCAGAAATTCCCTAAGCCCCAGACCCATCGATTTTGGTCAAATATGAAACATTTTAAAGTGCCCCAATTTCTGCTTTAAACTTTAGTTACCATCCCAAAATGAATCACTGAGATGAAAAAAGTTGATTTCGGAGCATGATTTTTGAACAGGAGCTTCAATGGTTTTGTGGCATATGAGAAATTCCCTAAGCCCCAGACCCATCGATTTTGGTCAAAAATAAAAAATTTAAAAGTGCCCCAATTTTTGCTTTAAAGTTTAGTTACCATCTCAAAATGAATCACTGATTTGAAAAAAGTTGATTTCGGAGCATGATTTTTGAACAGGAGCTTCAATTGTTTTTTTTGGCATATGAGAAATTCCCTAAGCCCCGGACCCATCGATTTTGGTCAAAAATACAAAAATTTTGAAGTGCCCCAATTTCTGCTTTAAACTTTAGTTACCATCCCAAAATGAATCACTGAGATAAAAAAGTTGATTTCGGAGCATGATTTTTGAACAGGAGCTTCAACAGTTTTGTGGCATATGAGAAATTCCCTAAGCCCTGGACCCATCGATTTTGGTCAAAAATGAAAAATTTTAAAGTGCCCCAATTTCTGCTTTAAACTTTAGTTACCATCCTAAAATGAATCACTGAGATGAAAAAAGTTGATTTAGGAGCATTATTTTTGAACAGGAGCTACAACGGTTTTGTGGTGTATGAGAAATTCCATAAGCCCCAGACCCATCGATTTTGGTCAAAAATGAAAAATGTTAAAGTGCCCCAATTTCTGCTTTAAAGTTTAGTTACCATCTCAAAATGAATCACTGAGATGAAAAAAGTTGATTTCGGAGCATTATTTTTGAACAGGAGCTACAACGGTTTTGTGGTGTATGAGAAATTCCATAAGCCCCAGACCCATTGATTTTGGTCAAAAATAAAAAATGTAAAAGTGCCCCAATTTCTGCTTTAAAGTTTAGTTACCATCCCAAAATGAATCACTGAGATGAAAAAAGTTGATTTCGGAGCATGATTTTTGAACAGGAGCATCAACAGTTTTGTGGCGTATGAGAAATTCCCTAAGCCCCGGACCCATCGATTTTGGTCAAAAATGAAAAATTTTAAAGAGCCCCAATTTCTGCTTTAAAATTTAGTTACCATCCCTAAATGAATCACTGAGATGAAAAAAGTTGATTTTGGAGCATGATTTTTGAACAGAAGCTACAATGGTTTTGTGGTGTATCAGAAATTCCCTAAGCCCCGGACCCATCAATTTTGGTCAAATATGAAACATTTTAAAGTGCCCCAATTTCTGCTTTAAACTTTAGTTACCATCCCAAAATGAATCACTGAGATGAAAAAAGTTGATTTCGGAGCATGATTTTTGAACAGGAGCTTCAATGGTTTTGTGGCATATGAGAAATTCCCTAAGCCCCAGACCCATCGATTTTGGTAAAAAATAAAAAATTTAAAAGTGCCCCAATATCTGCTTTAAACTTTAGTTACCATCTCAAAATGAATCACTAAGATGAAAAAAGTTGATTTCGGAGCATGATTTGTGAACAGGAGCTTCAATGGTTTTGTGGCATATGAGAAATTCCCTAAGCCCCGGACCCATCGATTTTGGTCAAAAATACAAAAATTTTGAAGTGCCCCAATTTCTACTTTAAACTTTAGTTACCATCCCAAAATGAATCACTGAGATAAAAAAGTTGATTTCGGAGCATGATTTTTGAACAGGAGCTTCAACAGTTTTGTGGCATATGAGAAATTCCCTAAGCCCTGGACCCATCGATTTTGGTCAAAAATGAAAAATTTTAAAGTGCCCCAATTTCTGCTTTAAACTTTAGTTACCATCCCTAAATGAATCACTGAGATGAAAAAAGTTGATTTCGGAGCATGATTTTTGAACAGAAACTACAACAGTTTTGTGGTGTATGAGAAATTCCCTAAGCCCCAGACCCATCAATTTTGGTCAAAAATGAAGAATATTAAAGTGCCCAAATTTCTGCTTTAAACTTTAGTTACCATCCCAAAATGAATCACTGAGATGAAAAAAGTTGATTTCGGAGCATTATTTTGGAACAGGAGCTTCAATGGTTTTGTGGTGTATGAGAAATTCCCTAAGCCCCGGACACATCGATTTTGGTCAAAAATAAAAATGTAAAAGTGCCCCAATTTCAGCTTTAAACTTTAGTTACCATCCCTAAATGAATCACTGAGATGAAAAAAGTTGATTTCGGAGCATGATTTTTGAACAGGAGCTTCAATGGTTTTGTGGCATATGAAAAATTCCCTAAGCCCCAGACCCATCAATTTTGGTCAAAAATAAAAAAATTAAAAGTGCCCCAATTTCTGCTTTAAACTTTAGTTACCATCCCAAAATGAATTACTGAGATGAAAAAAGTTGATTTCGGAGCATGATTTTTGAACAGGAGCTTCAATGGTTTTGTGGCATATGAGAAATTCCCTAAGCCATAGACCCATCGATTTTGGTCAAAAATAAAAAAATTAAAAGTGCCCCAATTTCTGCTTTAAACTTTAGTTACCATCCCAAAATGAATCACTGAGATGAAAAAAGTTGATTTTGGAGCATGATTTTTGAACAGAAGCTACAACGGTTTTGTGGTGTATCAGAAATTCCCTAAGCCCCGGACCCATCGATTTTGGTCAAATATGAAACATTTTAAAGTGCCCCAATTTCTGCTTTAAACTTTAGTTACCATCCCTAAATGAATCACTGAGATGAAAAAAGTTGATTTTGGAGCATGATTTTTGAACAGAAGCTACAACGGTTTTGTGGTGTATCAGAAATTCCCTAAGCCCCGGACCCATCGATTTTGGTCAAATATGAAACATTTTAAAGTGCCCCAATTTCTGCTTTAAACTTTAGTTACCATCCCAAAATGAATCACTGAGATGAAAAAAGTTGATTTCGGAGCATGATTTGTGAACAGGAGCTTCAATGGTTTTGTGGCATATGAGAAATTCCCTAAGCCCCGGACCCATTGATTTTGGTCAAAAATAAAAAAATTTAAAGTGCCCCAATTTCTGCTTTAAACTTTAGTTACCATCTCAAAATGAATCACTGAGATGAAAAAAGTTGATTTCGGATCATGATTTTTGAACAGGAGCTTCAATGGTTTTGTGGCATATGAGAAATTCCCTAAGCCCCGGACCCATCGATTTTGGTCAAAAATAAAAAAATTAAAAGTGCCCCAATTTCTGCTTTCAATTTTAGTTACCATCCCAAAATGAATCACTGAGATGAAAAAAGTTGATTTCGGAGCATTATCTTTGAACAGGAGCTTCAATGGTTTTGTGGAATATGAGAAATTCCCTAAGCCGCGGACTCATCGATTTTGGTCAAAAATAAAAAAATTTGAAGTGCCCCAATTTCTACTTTAAACTTTAGTTACCATCCCAAAATGAATCACTGAGATAAAAAAGTTGATTTCGGAGCATAATTTTTGAACAGAAGCTACAACGGTTTTGTGGTGTATGAGAAATTCCCTAAGCCCCAGACCCATCGATTTTGGTCAAAAATGAAACATTTTAAAGTGCCCCAATTTCTGCTTTAAACTTTAGTTACCATCCCAAAATGAATCACTGAGATGAAAAAAGTTGATTTCGGAGCATGATTTTTGAACAGGAGCTTCAATGGTTTTGTGGCATATGAGAAATTCCCTAAGCCTTGGACCCATTGATTTTGGTCAAAAATAAAAAATTTAAAAGTGCCCCAATTTCTGCTTTAAACTTTAGATACCATCCTAAAATGAATCACTGAGATGAAAAAAGTTGATTTAGGAGCATTATTTTTGAACAGGAGCTACAACGGTTTTGTGGTGTATGAGAAATTCATAAGCCCCAGACCCATCGATTTTGGTCAAAAATGAAAAATGTTAAAGTGCCCCAATTTCTACTTTAAACTTTAGTTACCATCCCAAAATGAATCACTGAGATAAAAAAGTTGATTTCGGAGCATGATTTTTGAACAGGAGCTTCAACAGTTTTGTGGCGTATGAGAAATTCCCTAAGCCCTGGACCCATCGATTTTGGTCAAAAATGAAAAATTTTAAAGTGCCCCAATTTCTGCTTTAAACTTTAGTTACCATCCCTAAATGAATCACTGAGATGAAAAAAGTTGATTTTGGAGCATGATTTTTGAACAGAAACTACAATGGTTATGTGGTGTATGAGAAATTCCCTAAGCCCCAGACCCATCGATTTTGGTCAAAAATGAAAAATATTAAAGTGCCCCAATTTCTGCTTTAAACTTTAGTTACCATCCCAAAATGAATCACTGAGATGAAAAAAGTTGATTTCGGAGCATTATTTTGGAACAGGAGCTTCAATGGTTTTGTGGTGTATGAGAAATTCCCTAAGCCCCGGACACATCGATTTTGGTCAAAAATAAAAATGTAAAAGTGCCCCAATTTCAGCTTTAAACTTTAGTTACCATCCCTAAATGAATCACTGAGATGAAAAAAGTTGATTTCGGAGCATGATTTTTGAACAGGAGCTTCAATGGTTTTGTGGCGTTTGAGAAATTCCCTAAGCCCCAGACCCATCGATTTTGGTCAAAAATAAAAAATGTAAAAGTGCCCCAATTTTTGCTTTAAAGTTTAGTTACCATCTCAAAATGAATCACTGAGATGAAAAAAGTTGATTTCGGAGCATGATTTTTGAACAGGAGCTTCAATGGTTTTGTGGCATATGAAAAATTCCCTAAGCCCCAGACCCATCAATTTTGGTCAAAAATAAAAAAATTAAAAGTGCCCCAATTTCTGCTTTAAACTTTAGTTACCATCCCAAAATGAATTACTGAGATGAAAAAAGTTGATTTCGGAGCATGATTTTTGAACAGGAGCTTCAATGGTTTTGTGGCATATGAGAAATTCCCTAAGCCTTGGACCCATTGATTTTGGTCAAAAATAAAAAATTTAAAAGTGCCCCAATTTCTGCTTTAAACTTTAGATACCATCCTAAAATGAATCACTGAGATAAAAAAGTTGATTTTGGAGCATGATTTTTGAACAGGAGCTACAACTGTTTTGTGGTGTATGAGAAATTCCCTAATCCCCGGACCCATCGATTTTGGTCAAAAATGAAAAATTTTAAAGAGCCCCAATTTCTGCTTTAAACTTTAGTTACCATCCCTAAATGAATCACTGAGATGAAAAAAGTTGATTTTGGAGCATGATTTTTGAACAGAAGCTACAACGGTTTTGTGGTGTATCAGAAATTCCCTAAGCCCTGGACCCATCGATTTTGGTCAAATATGAAACATTTTAAAGTGCCCCAATTTCTGCTTTAAACTTTAGTTACCATCCCAAAATGAATCACTGAGATGAAAAAAGTTGATTTCGGAGCATGATTTGTGAACAGGAGCTTCAATGGTTTTGTGGCATATGAGAAATTCCCTAAGCCCCGGACCCATCGATTTTGGTCAAAAATAAAAAAAATTAAAGTGCCCCAATTTCTGCTTTAAACTTTAGTTACCATCTCAAAATGAATCACTGAGATGAAAAAAGTTGATTTCGGATCATGATTTTTGAACAGGAGCTTCAATGGTTTTGTGGCATATGAGAAATTCCCTAAGCCCCGGACCCATCGATTTTGGTCAAAAATAAAAAAATTAAAAGTGCCCCAATTTCTGCTTTCAATTTTAGTTACCATCCCAAAATGAATCACTGAGATGAAAAAAGTTGATTTCGGAGCATTATCTTTGAACAGGAGCTTCAATGGTTTTGTGGAATATGAGAAATTCCCTAAGCCGCGGACCCATCGATTTTGGTCAAAAATAAAAAAATTTGAAGTGCCCCAATTTCTACTTTAAACTTTAGTTACCATCCCAAAATGAATCACTGAGATGAAAAAAGTTGATTTTGGAGCATGATTTTTGAACAGAAGCTACAACGGTTTTGTGGTGTATCAGAAATTCCCTAAGCCCTGGACCCATCGATTTTGGTCAAATATGAAACATTTTAAAGTGCCCCAATTTCTGCTTTAAACTTTAGTTACCATCCCAAAATGAATCACTGAGATGAAAAAAGTTGATTTCGGAGCATGATTTTTGAACAGGTGCTTCAATGGTTTTGTGGCATATGAGAAATTCCCTAAGCCTCGGACCCATTAATTTTGGTCAAAAATAAAAAATTTAAAAGTACCCAATTTCTGCTTTAAACTTTAGTTACCATCCCAAAATGAATCACTGAGATGAAAAAAGTTGATTTCGGAGCATGATTTTTGAACAGGAGCTTCAATGGTTTTGTGGCGTTTGAGAAATTCCCTAAGCCCCAGACCCATCGATTTTGGTCAAAAATAAAAAATGTAAAAGTGCCCCAATTTTTGCTTTAAAGTTTAGTTACCATCTCAAAATGAATCACTGAGATGAAAAAAGTTGATTTCGGAGCATGATTTTTGGACAGGAGCTTCAATTGTTTTTTTTGGCATATGAGAAATTCCCTAAGCCCCGGACCCATCGATTTTGGTCAAAAATAAAAAATTTTGAAGTGCCCCAATTTCTACTTTAAACTTTAGTTACCATCCCAAAATGAATCACTTAGATAAAAAAGTTGATTTCGGAGCATGATTTGTGAACAGGAGCTTCAACAGTTTTGTGGCGTATGAGAAATTCCCTAAGCCCTGGACCCATCGATTTTGGTCAAAAATGAAAAATTTTAAAGTGCCCCAATTTCTGCTTTAAACTTTAGTTACCATCTCTAAATGAATCACTGAGATGAAAAAAGTTGATTTTGGAGCATGATTTTTGAACAGAAACTACAATGGTTTTGTGGTGTATGAGAAATTCCCTAAGCCCCAGACCCATCGATTTTGGTCAAAAATGAAAAATATTAAAGTGCCCCAATTTCTGCTTTAAACTTTAGTTACCATCCCAAAATGAATCACTGAGATGAAAAAAGTTGATTTCGGAGCATTATTTTGGAACAGGAGCTTCAATGGTTTTGTGGTGTATGAGAAATTCCCTAAGCCCCGGACACATCGATTTTGGTCAAAAATAAAAATGTAAAAGTGCCCCAATTTCAGCTTTAAACTTTAGTTACCATCCCTAAATGAATCACTGAGATGAAAAAAGTTGATTTCGGAGCATGATTTATGAACAGGAGCTTCAATGGTTTTGTGGCATATGAAAAACTTCCTAAGCCCCAGACCCATCAATTTTGGTCAAAAATAAAAAAATTAAAAGTGCCCCAATTTCTGCTTTAAACTTTAGTTACCATCTCAAAATGAATTACTGAGATGAAAAAAGTTGATTTCGGAGCATGATTTTTGAACAGGAGCTTCAATGGTTTTGTGGCATATGAGAAATTCCCTAAGCCTTGGACCCATTGATTTTGGTCAAAAATAAAAAATTTAAAAGTGCCCCAATTTCTGCTTTAAACTTTAGATACCATCCTAAAATGAATCACTGAGATGAAAAAAGTTGATTTAGGAGCATTATTTTTGAACAGGAGCTACAACGGTTTTGTAGTGTATGAGAAATTCCATAAGCCCCAGACCCATCGATTTTGGTCAAAAATTAAAAATGTTAAAGTGCCCCAATTTCTGCTTTAAACTTTAGTTACCATCCCAAAATGAATCACTGAGATAAAAAAGTTGATTTCGGAGCATTATTTTTGAACAGGAGCTACAACTGTTTTGTGGTGTATGAGAAATTCCCTAAGCCTTCGACCCATTAATTTTGGTCAAAAATAAAAAATGTAAAAGTGCCCCAATTTCTGCTTTAAACTTTAGTTACCATCCCAAAATGAATCACTGAGATAAAAAAGTTGATTTCGGAGCATGATTTTTGAACAGAAACTACAATGGTTTTGTGGTGAATGAGAAATTCCCTAAGCCCCAGACCCATCGATTTTGGTCAAAAAATGAAAAATATTAAAGTGCCCCAATTTCTGCTTTAAACTTTAGTTACCATCCAAAAATGAATCACTGAGATGAAAAAAGTTGATTTCGGAGCATTATTTTGGAACAGGAGCTTCAATGGTTTTGTGGTGTATGAGAAATTCCCTAAGCCCCGGACACATCGATTTTGGTCAAAAATAAAAATGTGAAAGTGCCCGAATTTCAGCTTTAAACTTTAGTTACCATCCCAAAATGAATCACTGAGATGAAAAAAGTTGATTTCGGAGCATGATTTTTGAACAGGAGCTTCAATGGTTTTGTGGCATATGAGAAATTCCCTAAGCCCCGGACCCATCGATTTTGATAAAAAATAAAAAATTTAAAAGTGCCCAAATTTCTGCTTTAAACTTTAGTTACCATCTCAAAATGAATCACTGAGATGAAAAAAGTTGATTACGGAGCATTATTTTTGAACAGGAGCTTCAATGGTTTTGTGGCATATGAGAAATTCCCTAAGCCCCGGACCCATCAATTTTGGTCAAAAATAAAAAAAATAAAAGTGCCCCAATATCTGCTTTAAACTTTAGTTACCATCTCAAAATGGATCACTAAGATGAAAAAAGTTGATTTCGGAGCATGATTTGTGAACAGGAGCTTCAATGGTTTTGTGGCATATGAGAAATTCCCTAAGCCCCGGACCCATCGATTTTGGTCAAAAATAAAAAATTTTAAAGTGCCCCAATTTCTGCTTTAAACTTTAGTTACCGTCCCAAAATGAATCACTGAGATGAAAAAAGTTGATTTCGGAGCATGATTTTTGAACAGGAGCTTCAATGGTTTTGTGGCATATGAGAAATTCCCTAAGCCCGGACCATTTCATTTTGGTCAAAAAGAAAAAATGTAAAAGTGCCCCAATATCTACTTTAAACTTTAGTTACCATCTCAAAATGAATCACTAAGATGAAAAAAGTTGATTTCGGAGCATGATTTGTGAAAAGGAGCTTCAATGGTTTTGTGGCATATGAGAAATTCCCTAAGCCCCGGACCCATCGATTTTGGTCAAAAATAAAAAAATTAAAAGTGCCCCAATTTCTGCATTCAATTTTAGTTACCATCCCAAAATGAATCACTGAGATGAAAAAAGTTGATTTCGGAGCATTATCTTTGAACAGGAGCTTCAATGGTTTTGTGGCATATGAGAAATTCCCTAAGCCTCGGACCCATTAATTTTGGTCAAAAATAAAAATTTTAAAGTGCCCCAATTTCTGCTTTAAACTTTAGTTACCATCCCAAAATGAATCACTGAGATGAAAAAAGTTGATTTCGGAGCATGATTTTTGAACAGGAGCTTCAATGGTTTTGTGGCGTTTGAGAAATTCCCTAAGCCCCAGACCCATCGATTTTGGTCAAAAAAAAAAAAATTGAAGTGCCCCAATTTCTACTTTAACCTTTAGTTACCATCCCAAAATGAATCACTGAGATAAAAAAGTTGATTTCGGAGCATGATTTTTGAACAGGAGCTTCAACAGTTTTGTGGCGTATGAGAAATTCCCTAAACCCTGGACCCATCGATTTTGGTCAAAATGAAAAATTTTAAAGTGCCCCAATTTCTGCTTTAAACTTTAGTTACCATCCCTAAATGAATCACTGAGATGAAAAAAGTTGATTTTGGAGCATGATTTTTGAACAGAAACTACAATGGTTTTGTGGTGAATGAGAAATTCCCTAAGCCCCAGACCCATCGATTTTGGTCAAAAATGAAAAATATTAAAGTGCCCCAATTTCTGCTTTAAACTTTAGTTACCATCCAAAAATGATTCACTGAGATGAAAAAAGTTGATTTCGGAGCATTATTTTGGAACAGGAGCTTCAATGGTTTTGTGGTGTATGAGAAATTCCCTAAGCCCCGGACACATCGATTTTGGTCAAAAATAAAAATGTGAAAGTGCCCGAATTTCAGCTTTAAACTTTAGCTACCATCCCTAAATGAATCACTGAGATAAAAAAGTTGATTTCGGAACATGATTTTTGAACAGGAGCTTCAATGGTTTTGTGGCATATGAGAAATTCCCTAAGCCCCGGACCCATCGATTTTGGTCAAAAATAAAAAATGTAAAAGTGCCCCAATTTCTGCTTTAAACTTTAGTTACCATCCCAAAATGAATCACTGAGATGAAAAAAGTTGATTTCGGAGCATGATTTTTGAACAGGAGCTTCAATGGTTTTGTGGCATATGAGAAATTCCCTAAGCCCCGGACCCATCGATTTTGGTCAAAAATAAAAAAATTAAAAGTGCCCCAATTTCTGCTTTCAATTTTAGTTACCATCCCAAAATGAATCACTGAGATGAAAAAAGTTGATTTCGGAGCATTATCTTTGAACAGGAGCTTCAATGGTTTTGTGGAATATGAGAAATTCCCTAAGCCGCGGACCCATCGATTTTGGTCAAAAATAAAAAAATTTGAAGTGCCCCAATTTCTACTTTAAACTTTAGTTACCATCCCAAAATGAATCACTTAGATAAAAAAGTTGATTTCGGAGCATGATTTGTGAACAGGAGCTTCAACAGTTTTGTGGCGTATGAGAAATTCCCTAAGCCCTGGACCCATCGATTTTGGTCAAAAATGAAACATTTTAAAGTGCCCCAATTTCTGCTTTAAACTTTAGTTACCATCCCAAAATGAATCACTGAGATGAAAAAAGTTGATTTCGGAGCATGATTTTTGAACAGGAGCTTCAATGGTTTTGTGGCATATGAGAAATTCCCTAAGCCTCGGACCCATTAATTTTGGTCAAAAATAAAAAAATTAAAAGTACCCAATTTCTGCTTTAAACTTTAGTTACCATCCCAAAATGAATCACTGAGATGAAAAAAGTTGATTTCGGAGCATGATTTTTGAACAGGAGCTTCAATGGTTTTGTGGCGTTTGAGAAATTCCCTAAGCCCCAGACCCATCGATTTTGGTCAAAAATAAAAAATGTAAAAGTGCCCCAATTTTTGCTTTAAAGTTTAGTTACCATCTCAAAATGAATCACTGAGATGAAAAAAGTTGATTTCGGAGCATGATTTTTGGACAGGAGCTTCAATTGTTTTTTTTGGCATATGAGAAATTCCCTAAGCCCCGGACCCATCGATTTTGGTCAAAAATAAAAAATTTTGAAGTGCCCCAATTTCTACTTTAAACTTTAGTTACCATCCCAAAATGAATCACTTAGATAAAAAAGTTGATTTCGGAGCATGATTTGTGAACAGGAGCTTCAACAGTTTTGTGGCGTATGAGAAATTCCCTAAGCCCTGGACCCATCAATTTTGGTCAAAAATGAAAAATTTTAAAGTGCCCCAATTTCTGCTTTAAACTTTAGTTACCATCTCTAAATGAATCACTGAGATGAAAAAAGTTGATTTTGGAGCATGATTTTTGAACAGAAACTACAATGGTTTTGTGGTGTATGAGAAATTCCCTAAGCCCCAGACCCATCGATTTTGGTCAAAAATGAAAAATATTAAAGTGCCCCAATTTCTGCTTTAAACTTTAGTTACCATCCCAAAATGAATCACTGAGATGAAAAAAGTTGATTTCGGAGCATTATTTTGGAACAGGAGCTTCAATGGTTTTGTGGTGTATGAGAAATTCCCTAAGCCCCGGACACATCGATTTTGGTCAAAAATAAAAATGTAAAAGTGCCCCAATTTCAGCTTTAAACTTTAGTTACCATCCCTAAATGAATCACTGAGATGAAAAAAGTTGATTTCGGAGCATGATTTATGAACAGGAGCTTCAATGGTTTTGTGGCATATGAAAAACTTCCTAAGCCCCAGACCCATCAATTTTGGTCAAAAATAAAAAAATTAAAAGTGCCCCAATTTCTGCTTTAAACTTTAGTTACCATCTCAAAATGAATTACTGAGATGAAAAAAGTTGATTTCGGAGCATGATTTTTGAACAGGAGCTTCAATGGTTTTGTGGCATATGAGAAATTCCCTAAGCCTTGGACCCATTGATTTTGGTCAAAAATAAAAAAATTAAAAGTGCCCCAATTTCTGCTTTAAACTTTAGATACCATCCTAAAATGAATCACTGAGATGAAAAAAGTTGATTTAGGAGCATTATTTTTGAACAGGAGCTACAACGGTTTTGTAGTGTATGAGAAATTCCATAAGCCCCAGACCCATCGATTTTGGTCAAAAATTAAAATGTTAAAGTGCCCCAATTTCTGCTTTAAAGTTTAGTTACCATCTCAAAATGAATCACTGAGATGAAAAAAGTTGATTTCGGAGCATTATTTTTGAACAGGAGCTACAACTGTTTTGTGGTGTATGAGAAATTCCCTAAGCCCCGGACCCATCGATTTTGGTCAAAAATAAAAAATGTAAAAGTGCCCCAATTTCTGCTTTAAACTTTAGTTACCATCCCAAAATGAATCACTGAGATGAAAAAAGTTGATTTCGGAGCATTATTTTTGAACAGGAGCTACAACTGTTTTGTGGTGTATGAGAAATTCCCTAAGCCTTCGACCCATTAATTTTGGTCAAAAATAAAAAATTTAAAAGTGCCCCAATTTCTGCTTTAAACTTTAGTTACCATCCCAAAATGAATCACTGAGATAAAAAAGTTGATTTCGGAGCATGATTTTTGAACAGGAGCATCAACAGTTTTGTGGCGTATGAGAAATTCCCTAAGCCCCGGAGCCATCGATTTTGGTCAAAAATGAAAAATTTTAAAGAGCCCCAATTTCTGCTTTAAACTTTAGTTACCATCCCTAAATGAATCACTGAGATGAAAAAAGTTGATTTTGGAGCATGATTTTTGAACAGAAGCTACAACGGTTTTGTGGTGTATCAGAAATTCCCTAAGCCCCGGACCCATCGATTTTGGTCAAATATGAAACATTTTAAAGTGCCCCAATTTCTGCTTTAAACTTTAGTTACCATCCCAAAATGAATCACTGAGATGAAAAAAGTTGATTTCGGAGCATGATTTTTGAACAGGAGCTTCAATGGTTTTGTGGCATATGAGAAATTCCCTAAGCCCCGGACCCATCGATTTTGATAAAAAATAAAAAATTTAAAAGTGCCCAAATTTCTGCTTTAAACTTTAGTTACCATCTCAAAATGAATCACTGAGATGAAAAAAGTTGATTACGGAGCATTATTTTTGAACAGGAGCTTCAATGGTTTTGTGGCATATGAGAAATTCCCTAAGCCCCGGACCTATCAATTTTGGTCAAAAATAAAAAAAATAAAAGTGCCCCAATATCTGCTTTAAACTTTAGTTACCATCTCAAAATGGATCACTAAGATGAAAAAAGTTGATTTCGGAGCATGATTTGTGAACAGGAGCTTCAATGGTTTTGTGGCATATGAGAAATTCCCTAAGCCCCGGACCCATCGATTTTGGTCAAAAATAAAAAATTTTAAAGTGCCCCAATTTCTGCTTTAAACTTTAGTTACCATCCCAAAATGAATCACTGAGATGAAAAAAGTTGATTTCGGAGCATGATTTTTGAACAGGAGCTTCAATGGTTTTGTGGCATATGAGAAATTCCCTAAGCCCGGACCATTTCATTTTGGTCAAAAAGAAAAAATGTAAAAGTGCCCCAATATCTACTTTAAACTTTAGTTACCATCTCAAAATGAATCACTAAGATGAAAAAAGTTGATTTCGGAGCATGATTTGTGAAAAGGAGCTTCAATGGTTTTGTGGCATATGAGAAATTCCCTAAGCCCCGGACCCATCGATTTTGGTCAAAAATAAAAAAATTAAAAGTGCCCCAATTTCTGCATTCAATTTTAGTTACCATCCCAAAATGAATCACTGAGATGAAAAAAGTTGATTTCGGAGCATTATCTTTGAACAGGAGCTTCAATGGTTTTGTGGCATATGAGAAATTCCCTAAGCCTCGGACCCATTAATTTTGGTCAAAAATAAAAAATTTAAAGTGCCCCAATTTCTGCTTTAAACTTTAGTTACCATCCCAAAATGAATCACTGAGATGAAAAAAGTTGATTTCGGAGCATGATTTTTGAACAGGAGCTTCAATGGTTTTGTGGCATATGAGAAATTCCCTAAGCCCGGACCATTTCATTTTGGTCAAAAAGAAAAAATGTAAAAGTGCCCCAATATCTACTTTAAACTTTAGTTACCATCTCAAAATGAATCACTAAGATGAAAAAAGTTGATTTCGGAGCATGATTTGTGAAAAGGAGCTTCAATGGTTTTGTGGCATATGAGAAATTCCCTAAGCCCCGGACCCATCGATTTTGGTCAAAAATAAAAAAATTAAAAGTGCCCCAATTTCTGCATTCAATTTTAGTTACCATCCCAAAATGAATCACTGAGATGAAAAAAGTTGATTTCGGAGCATTATCTTTGAACAGGAGCTTCAATGGTTTTGTGGCATATGAGAAATTCCCTAAGCCTCGGACCCATTAATTTTGGTCAAAAATAAAAATTTTAAAGTGCCCCAATTTCTGCTTTAAACTTTAGTTACCATCCCAAAATGAATCACTGAGATGAAAAAAGTTGATTTCGGAGCATGATTTTTGAACAGGAGCTTCAATGGTTTTGTGGCGTTTGAGAAATTCCCTAAGCCCCAGACCCATCGATTTTGGTCAAAAAAAAAAAAATTGAAGTGCCCCAATTTCTACTTTAACCTTTAGTTACCATCCCAAAATGAATCACTGAGATAAAAAAGTTGATTTCGGAGCATGATTTTTGAACAGGAGCTTCAACAGTTTTGTGGCGTATGAGAAATTCCCTAAACCCTGGACCCATCGATTTTGGTCAAAATGAAAAATTTTAAAGTGCCCCAATTTCTGCTTTAAACTTTAGTTACCATCCCTAAATGAATCACTGAGATGAAAAAAGTTGATTTTGGAGCATGATTTTTGAACAGAAACTACAATGGTTTTGTGGTGAATGAGAAATTCCCTAAGCCCCAGACCCATCGATTTTGGTCAAAAATGAAAAATATTAAAGTGCCCCAATTTCTGCTTTAAACTTTAGTTACCATCCAAAAATGAATCACTGAGATGAAAAAAGTTGATTTCGGAGCATTATTTTGGAACAGGAGCTTCAATGGTTTTGTGGCATATGAGAAATTCCCTAAGCCTCGGACCCATTAATTTTGGTCAAAAATAAAAAATTTAAAAGTACCCAATTTCTGCTTTAAACTTTAGTTACCATCCCAAAATGAATCACTGAGATGAAAAAAGTTGATTTCGGAGCATGATTTTTGAACAGGAGCTACAATGGTTTTGTGGCGTTTGAGAAATTCCCTAAGCCCCAGACCCATCGATTTTGGTCAAAAATAAAAAATGTAAAAGTGCCCCAATTTTTGCTTTAAAGTTTAGTTACCATCTCAAAATGAATCACTGAGATGAAAAAAGTTGATTTCGGAGCATGATTTTTGGACAGGAGCTTCAATTGTTTTTTTTGGCATATGAGAAATTCCCTAAGCCCCGGACCCATCGATTTTGGTCAAAAATAAAAATTTTTGAAGTGCCCCAATTTCTACTTTAAACTTTAGTTACCATCCCAAAATGAATCACTTAGATAAAAAAGTTGATTTCGGAGCATGATTTGTGAACAGGAGCTTCAACAGTTTTGTGGCGTATGAGAAATTCCCTAAGCCCTGGACCCATCGATTTTGGTCAAAAATGAAAAATTTTAAAGTGCCCCAATTTCTGCTTTAAACTTTAGTTACCATCTCTAAATGAATCACTGAGATGAAAAAAGTTGATTTTGGAGCATGATTTTTGAACAGAAACTACAATGGTTTTGTGGTGTATGAGAAATTCCCTAAGCCCCAGACCCATCGATTTTGGTCAAAAATGAAAAATATTAAAGTGCCCCAATTTCTGCTTTAAACTTTAGTTACCATCCCAAAATGAATCACTGAGATGAAAAAAGTTGATTTCGGAGCATTATTTTGGAACAGGAGCTTCAATGGTTTTGTGGTGTATGAGAAATTCCCTAAGCCCCGGACACATCGATTTTGGTCAAAAATAAAAATGTAAAAGTGCCCCAATTTCAGCTTTAAACTTTAGTTACCATCCCTAAATGAATCACTGAGATGAAAAAAGTTGATTTCGGAGCATGATTTATGAACAGGAGCTTCAATGGTTTTGTGGCATATGAAAAACTTCCTAAGCCCCAGACCCATCAATTTTGGTCAAAAATAAAAAAATTAAAAGTGCCCCAATTTCTGCTTTAAACTTTAGTTACCATCTCAAAATGAATTACTGAGATGAAAAAAGTTGATTTCGGAGCATGATTTTTGAACAGGAGCTTCAATGGTTTTGTGGCATATGAGAAATTCCCTAAGCCTTGGACCCATTGATTTTGGTCAAAAATAAAAAATTTAAAAGTGCCCCAATTTCTGCTTTAAACTTTAGATACCATCCTAAAATGAATCACTGAGATGAAAAAAGTTGATTTAGGAGCATTATTTTTGAACAGGAGCTACAACGGTTTTGTAGTGTATGAGAAATTCCATAAGCCCCAGACCCATCGATTTTGGTCAAAAATTAAAAATGTTAAAGTGCCCCAATTTCTGCTTTAAAGTTTAGTTACCATCCCAAAATGAATCACTGAGATGAAAAAAGTTGATTTCGGAGCATTATTTTTGAACAGGAGCTACAACTGTTTTGTGGTGTATGAGAAATTCCCTAAGCCCCGGACCCATCGATTTTGGTCAAAAATAAAAAATGTAAAAGTGCCCCAATTTCTGCTTTAAACTTTAGTTACCATCCCAAAATGAATCACTGAGATGAAAAAAGTTGATTTCGGAGCATTATTTTTGAACAGGAGCTACAACTGTTTTGTGGTGTATGAGAAATTCCCTAAGCCTTCGACCCATTAATTTTGGTCAAAAATAAAAAATTTAAAAGTGCCCCAATTTCTGCTTTAAACTTTAGTTACCATCCCAAAATGAATCACTGAGATAAAAAAGTTGATTTCGGAGCATGATTTTTGAACAGGAGCATCAACAGTTTTGTGGCGTATGAGAAATTCCCTAAGCCCCGGAGCCATCGATTTTGGTCAAAAATGAAAAATTTTAAAGAGCCCCAATTTCTGCTTTAAACTTTAGTTACCATCCCTAAATGAATCACTGAGATGAAAAAAGTTGATTTTGGAGCATGATTTTTGAACAGAAGCTACAACGGTTTTGTGGTGTATCAGAAACTCCCTAAGCCCCGGACCCATCGATTTTGGTCAAATATGAAACATTTTAAAGTGCCCCAATTTCTGCTTTAAACTTTAGTTACCATCCCAAAATGAATCACTGAGATGAAAAAAGTTGATTTCGGAGCATGATTTTTGAACAGGAGCTTCAATGGTTTTGTGGCATATGAGAAATTCCCTAAGCCCCGGACCCATCGATTTTGATAAAAAATAAAAAATTTAAAAGTGCCCAAATTTCTGCTTTAAACTTTAGTTACCATCTCAAAATGAATCACTGAGATGAAAAAAGTTGATTACGGAGCATTATTTTTGAACAGGAGCTTCAATGGTTTTGTGGCATATGAGAAATTCCCTAAGCCCCGGACCTATCAATTTTGGTCAAAAATAAAAAAAATAAAAGTGCCCCAATATCTGCTTTAAACTTTAGTTACCATCTCAAAATGGATCACTAAGATGAAAAAAGTTGATTTCGGAGCATGATTTGTGAACAGGAGCTTCAATGGTTTTGTGGCATATGAGAAATTCCCTAAGCCCCGGACCCATCGATTTTGGTCAAAAATAAAAATTTTTAAAGTGCCCCAATTTCTGCTTTAAACTTTAGTTACCATCCCAAAATGAATCACTGAGATGAAAAAAGTTGATTTCGGAGCATGATTTTTGAACAGGAGCTTCAATGGTTTTGTGGCATATGAGAAATTCCCTAAGCCCGGACCATTTCATTTTGGTCAAAAAGAAAAAATGTAAAAGTGCCCCAATATCTACTTTAAACTTTAGTTACCATCTCAAAATGAATCACTAAGATGAAAAAAGTTGATTTCGGAGCATGATTTGTGAAAAGGAGCTTCAATGGTTTTGTGGCATATGAGAAATTCCCTAAGCCCCGGACCCATCGATTTTGGTCAAAAATAAAAAAATTAAAAGTGCCCCAATTTCTGCATTCAATTTTAGTTACCATCCCAAAATGAATCACTGAGATGAAAAAAGTTGATTTCGGAGCATTATCTTTGAACAGGAGCTTCAATGGTTTTGTGGCATATGAGAAATTCCCTAAGCCTCGGACCCATTAATTTTGGTCAAAAATAAAAAATTTAAAGTGCCCCAATTTCTGCTTTAAACTTTAGTTACCATCCCAAAATGAATCACTGAGATGAAAAAAGTTGATTTCGGAGCATGATTTTTGAACAGGAGCTTCAATGGTTTTGTGGCGTTTGAGAAATTCCCTAAGCCCCAGACCCATCGATTTTGGTCAAAAAAAAAAAAAATTGAAGTGCCCCAATTTCTACTTTAACCTTTAGTTACCATCCCAAAATGAATCACTGAGATAAAAAAGTTGATTTCGGAGCATGATTTTTGAACAGGAGCTTCAACAGTTTTGTGGCGTATGAGAAATTCCCTAAACCCTGGACCCATCGATTTTGGTCAAAATGAAAAATTTTAAAGTGCCCCAATTTCTGCTTTAAACTTTAGTTACCATCCCTAAATGAATCACTGAGATGAAAAAAGTTGATTTTGGAGCATGATTTTTGAACAGAAACTACAATGGTTTTGTGGTGAATGAGAAATTCCCTAAGCCCCAGACCCATCGATTTTGGTCAAAAATGAAAAATATTAAAGTGCCCCAATTTCTGCTTTAAACTTTAGTTACCATCCAAAAATGAATCACTGAGATGAAAAAAGTTGATTTCGGAGCATTATTTTGGAACAGGAGCTTCAATGGTTTTGTGGTGTATGAGAAATTCCCTAAGCCCCGGACACATCGATTTTGGTCAAAAATAAAAATGTGAAAGTGCCCGAATTTCAGCTTTAAACTTTAGCTACCATCCCTAAATGAATCACTGAGATAAAAAAGTTGATTTCGGAACATGATTTTTGAACAGGAGCTTCAATGGTTTTGTGGCATATGAGAAATTCCCTAAGCCCCGGACCCATCGATTTTGGTCAAAAATAAAAAATGTAAAAGTGCCCCAATTTCTGCTTTAAACTTTAGTTACCATCCCAAAATGAATCACTGAGATGAAAAAAGTTGATTTCGGAGCATGATTTTTGAACAGGAGCTTCAATGGTTTTGTGGCATATGAGAAATTCCCTAAGCCCCGGACCCATCGATTTTGGTCAAAAATAAAAAAATTAAAAGTGCCCCAATTTCTGCTTTCAATTTTAGTTACCATCCCAAAATGAATCACTGAGATGAAAAAAGTTGATTTCGGAGCATTATCTTTGAACAGGAGCTTCAATGGTTTTTGTGGAATATGAGAAATTCCCTAAGCCGCGGACCCATCGATTTTGGTCAAAAATAAAAAAATTTGAAGTGCCCCAATTTCTACTTTAAACTTTAGTTACCATCCCAAAATGAATCACTTAGATAAAAAAGTTGATTTCGGAGCATGATTTGTGAACAGGAGCTTCAACAGTTTTGTGGCGTATGAGAAATTCCCTAAGCCCTGGACCCATCGATTTTGGTCAAAAATGAAACATTTTAAAGTGCCCCAATTTCTGCTTTAAACTTTAGTTACCATCCCAAAATGAATCACTGAGATGAAAAAAGTTGATTTCGGAGCATGATTTTTGAACAGGAGCTTCAATGGTTTTGTGGCATATGAGAAATTCCCTAAGCCTCGGACCCATTAATTTTGGTCAAAAATAAAAAATTTAAAAGTACCCAATTTCTGCTTTAAACTTTAGTTACCATCCCAAAATGAATCACTGAGATGAAAAAAGTTTGATTTCGGAGCATGATTTTTGAACAGGAGCTTCAATGGTTTTGTGGCGTTTGAGAAATTCCCTAAGCCCCAGACCCATCGATTTTGGTCAAAAATAAAAAATGTAAAAGTGCCCCAATTTTTGCTTTAAAGTTTAGTTACCATCTCAAAATGAATCACTGAGATGAAAAAAGTTGATTTCGGAGCATGATTTTTGGACAGGAGCTTCAATTGTTTTTTTTGGCATATGAGAAATTCCCTAAGCCCCGGACCCATCGATTTTGGTCAAAAATAAAAAATTTTGAAGTGCCCCAATTTCTACTTTAAACTTTAGTTACCATCCCAAAATGAATCACTTAGATAAAAAAGTTGATTTCGGAGCATGATTTGTGAACAGGAGCTTCAACAGTTTTGTGGCGTATGAGAAATTCCCTAAGCCCTGGACCCATCGATTTTGGTCAAAAATGAAAAATTTTAAAGTGCCCCAATTTCTGCTTTAAACTTTAGTTACCATCTCTAAATGAATCACTGAGATGAAAAAAGTTGATTTTGGAGCATGATTTTTGAACAGAAACTACAATGGTTTTGTGGTGTATGAGAAATTCCCTAAGCCCCAGACCCATCGATTTTGGTCAAAAATGAAAAATATTAAAGTGCCCCAATTTCTGCTTTAAACTTTAGTTACCATCCCAAAATGAATCACTGAGATGAAAAAAGTTGATTTCTGAGCATTATTTTGGAACAGGAGCTTCAATGGTTTTGTGGTGTATGAGAAATTCCCTAAGCCCCGGACACATCGATTTTGGTCAAAAATAAAAATGTAAAAGTGCCCCAATTTCAGCTTTAAACTTTAGTTACCATCCCTAAATGAATCACTGAGATGAAAAAAGTTGATTTCGGAGCATGATTTATGAACAGGAGCTTCAATGGTTTTGTGGCATATGAAAAACTTCCTAAGCCCCAGACCCATCAATTTTGGTCAAAAATAAAAAAATTAAAAGTGCCCCAATTTCTGCTTTAAACTTTAGTTACCATCTCAAAATGAATTACTGAGATGAAAAAAGTTGATTTCGGAGCATGATTTTTGAACAGGAGCTTCAATGGTTTTGTGGCATATGAGAAATTCCCTAAGCCTTGGACCCATTGATTTTGGTCAAAAATAAAAAATTTAAAAGTGCCCCAATTTCTGCTTTAAACTTTAGATACCATCCTAAAATGAATCACTGAGATGAAAAAAGTTGATTTAGGAGCATTATTTTTGAACAGGAGCTACAACGGTTTTGTAGTGTATGAGAAATTCCATAAGCCCCAGACCCATCGATTTTGGTCAAAAATTAAAAATGTTAAAGTGCCCCAATTTCTGCTTTAAAGTTTAGTTACCATCTCAAAATGAATCACTGAGATGAAAAAAGTTGATTTCGGAGCATTATTTTTGAACAGGAGCTACAACTGTTTTGTGGTGTATGAGAAATTCCCTAAGCCCCGGACCCATCGATTTTGGTCAAAAATAAAAAATGTAAAAGTGCCCCAATTTCTGCTTTAAACTTTAGTTACCATCCCAAAATGAATCACTGAGATGAAAAAAGTTGATTTCGGAGCATTATTTTTGAACAGGAGCTACAACTGTTTTGTGGTGTATGAGAAATTCCCTAAGCCTATATTTGGTCAAAAATAAAAAATTTAAAAGTGCCCCAATTTCTGCTTTAAACTTTAGTTACCATCCCAAAATGAATCACTGAGATAAAAAAGTTGATTTCGGAGCATGATTTTTGAACAGGAGCATCAACAGTTTTGTGGCGTATGAGAAATTCCCTAAGCCCCGGAGCCATCGATTTTGGTCAAAAATGAAAAATTTTAAAGAGCCCCAATTTCTGCTTTAAACTTTAGTTACCATCCCTAAATGAATCACTGAGATGAAAAAAGTTGATTTTGGAGCATGATTTTTGAACAGAAGCTACAACGGTTTTGTGGTGTATCAGAAATTCCCTAAGCCCCGGACCCATCGATTTTGGTCAAATATGAAACATTTTAAAGTGCCCCAATTTCTGCTTTAAACTTTTGTTACCATCCCAAAATGAATCACTGAGATGAAAAAAGTTGATTTCGGAGCATGATTTTTGAACAGGAGCTTCAATGGTTTTGTGGCATATGAGAAATTCCCTAAGCCCCGGACCCATCGATTTTGATAAAAAATAAAAAATTTAGAAGTGCCCAAATTTCTGCTTTAAACTTTAGTTACCATCTCAAAATGAATCACTGAGATGAAAAAAGTTGATTACGGAGCATTATTTTTGAACAGGAGCTTCAATGGTTTTGTGGCATATGAGAAATTCCCTAAGCCCCGGACCCATCGATTTTGGTCAAAAATAAAAATGTTTAAAGTGCCCCAATTTCTGCTTTAAACTTTAGTTACCATCCCAAAATGAATCACTGAGATGAAAAAAGTTGATTTCGGAGCATGATTTTTGAACAGGAGCTTCAATGGTTTTGTGGCATATGAGAAATTCCCTAAGCCCGGACCATTTCATTTTGGTCAAAAAGAAAAAATGTAAAAGTGCCCCAATATCTACTTTAAACTTTAGTTACCATCTCAAAATGAATCACTAAGATGAAAAAAGTTGATTTCGGAGCATGATTTGTGAAAAGGAGCTTCAATGGTTTTGTGGCATATGAGAAATTCCCTAAGCCCCGGACCCATCGATTTTGGTCAAAAATAAAAAAATTAAAAGTGCCCCAATTTCTGCATTCAATTTTAGTTACCATCCCAAAATGAATCACTGAGATGAAAAAAGTTGATTTCGGAGCATTATCTTTGAACAGGAGCTTCAATGGTTTTGTGGCATATGAGAAATTCCCTAAGCCTCGGACCCATTAATTTTGGTCAAAAATAAAAAATTTAAAGTGCCCCAATTTCTGCTTTAAACTTTAGTTACCATCCCAAAATGAATCACTGAGATGAAAAAAGTTGATTTCGGAGCATGATTTTTGAACAGGAGCTTCAATGGTTTTGTGGCATTTGAGAAATTCCCTAAGCCCCAGACCCATCGATTTTGGTCAAAAAAAAAAAAAAATTGAAGTGCCCCAATTTCTACTTTAACCTTTAGTTACCATCCCAAAATGAATCACTGAGATAAAAAAGTTGATTTCGGAGCATGATTTTTGAACAGGAGCTTCAACAGTTTTGTGGCGTATGAGAAATTCCCTAAACCCTGGACCCATCGACTTTGGTCAAAATGAAAAATTTTAAAGTGCCCCAATTTCTGCTTTAAACTTTAGTTACCATCCCTAAATGAATCACTGAGATGAAAAAAGTTGATTTTGGAGCATGATTTTTGAACAGAAACTACAATGGTTTTGTGGTGAATGAGAAATTCCCTAAGCCCCAGACCCATCGATTTTGGTCAAAAATAAAAAATATTAAAGTGCCCCAATTTCTGCTTTAAACTTTAGTTACCATCCAAAAATGAATCACTGAGATGAAAAAAGTTGATTTCGGAGCATTATTTTGGAACAGGAGCTTCAATGGTTTTGTGGTGTATGAGAAATTCCCTAAGCCCCGGACACATCGATTTTGGTCAAAAATAAAAATGTGAAAGTGCCCGAATTTCAGCTTTAAACTTTAGCTACCATCCCTAAATGAATCACTGAGATAAAAAAGTTGATTTCGGAACATGATTTTTGAACAGGAGCTTCAATGGTTTTGTGGCATATGAGAAATTCCCTAAGCTCCGGACCCATCGATTTTGGTCAAAAATAAAAAATGTAAAAGTGCCCCAATTTCTGCTTTAAACTTTAGTTACCATCCCAAAATGAATCACTGAGATGAAAAAAGTTGATTTCGGAGCATGATTTTTGAACAGGAGCTTCAATGGTTTTGTGGCATATGAGAAATTCCCTAAGCCCCGGACCCATCGATTTTGGTCAAAAATAAAAAAATTTAAAGTGCCCCAATTTCTGCTTTAAACTTTAGTTACCATCCCAAAATGAATCACTGAGATGAAAAAAGTTGATTTCGGAGCATGATTTTTGAACAGGAGCTTCAATGGTTTTGTGGCATATGAGAAATTCCCTGAGCCCGGACCATTTGATTTTGGTCAAAAAGAAAAAATTTAAAAGTGCCCCAATATCTTCTTTAAACTTTAGTTACCATCTCAAAATGAATCACTAAGATGAAAAAAGTTGATTTCGGAGCATGATTTTTGAACAGGAGCTTCAATGGTTTTGTGGCATATGAGAAATTCCCTAAGCTCTGGACCCATCGATTTTGGTAAAAAATAAAAAATTTTGAAGTGCCCCAATTTCTACTTTAAAATTTAGTTACCATCCCAAAATGAATCACTGAGATAAAAAAGTTGATTTCGGAGCATGATTTTTGAACAGAAGCTACAACGGTTTTGTGGTGTATGAGAAATTCCCTAAGCCCCAGACCCATCGATTTTGGTCAAAAATGAAACATTTTAAAGTGCCCCAATTTCTCCTTTACACTTTAGTTACCATCCCAAAATGAATCACTGAGATGAAAAAAGTTGATTTCGGAGCATGATTTTTGAACAGGAGCTTCAATGGTTTTGTGGCATATGAGAAATTCCCTAAGCTCCAGACCCATCGATTTTGGTAAAAAATAAAAATTTTTGAAGTGCCCCAATTTCTACTTTAAAATTTAGTTACCATCCCAAAATGAATCACTGAGATAAAAAAGTTGATTTCGGAGCATGATTTTTGAACAGAAGCTACAACGGTTTTGTGGTGTATGAGAAATTCCCTAAGCCCCAGACCCATCGATTTTGGTCAAAAATGAAACATTTTAAAGTGCCCCAATTTCTGCTTTAAACTTTAGTTACCATCCCAAAATGAATCACTGAGATGGAAAAAGTTGATTTCGGAGCATGATTTTTGAACAGGAGCTTCAATGGTTTTGTGGCATATGAGAAATTCCCTAAGCCTCGGACCCATGAAATTTGGTCAAAAATAAAAAATTTAAAAGTGCCCCAATTTCTGCTTTAAACTTTAGTTACCATCCCAAAATGAATCACTGAGATGAAAAAAGTTGATTTCGGAGCATGATTTTTGAACAGGAGCTTCAATTGTTTTTTTGGCATATGAGAAATTCCCTAAGCCCCAGACCCATCGATTTTGGTCAAAAATAAAAATTTTTGAAGTGCCCCAATTTCTGCTTTAAACTTTAGTTACCATCCCAAAATGAATCACTGAGATAAAAAAGTTGATTTCGGAGCATGATTTTTGAACAGAAACTACAATGGTTTTGTGGTGTATGAGAAATTCCCTAAGCCCCGGACACATCGATTTTGGTAAAAAATAAAAATGTAAAAGTGCCCCAATTTCAGCTTTAAACTTTAGTTACCATCCCTAAATGAATCACTGAGATGAAAAAAGTTGATTTCGGAGCATGATTTTTGAACAGGAGCTTCAATGGTTTTGTGGCATATGAAAAATTCCCTAAGCCCCAGACCCATCAATTTTGGTCAAAAATAAAAAAATTAAAAGTGCCCCAATTTCTGCTTTAAACTTTAGTTACCATCCCAAAATGAATCACTGAGATAAAAAAAAGTTGATTTCGGAGCATGATTTTTCAACAGGAGCTTCAATTGTTTTGTGGCATATCAGAAATTCCCTAAGCCTTGGACCCATTGATTTTGGTCAAAAATAAAAAATTTAAAAGTGCCCCAATTTCTGCTTTAAACTTTAGATACCATCCCAAAATGATTCACTGAGATGAAAAAAGTTGATTTCGGAGCATGATTTTTGAACAGGAGCTTCAATGGTTTTGTGGCATATGAGAAATTCCCTAATCCCGGACCATTTCATTTTGTTCAAAAAGAAAAAATGTAAAAGTGCCCCAATATCTACTTTAAACTTTAGTTACCATCTCAAAATGAATCACTAAGATGAAAAAAGTTGATTTCGGAGCATGATTTGTGAAAAGGAGCTTCAATGGTTTTGTGGCATATGAGAAATTCCCTAAGCCCCGGACCCATCGATTTTGGTCAAAAATAAAAAAATTAAAAGTGCCCCAATTTCTGCATTCAATTTTAGTTACCATCCCAAAATGAATCACTGAGATAAAAAAAGTTGATTTCGGAGCATTATCTTTGAACAGGAGCTTCAATGGTTTTGTGGCATATGAGAAATTCCCTAAGCCTCGGACCCATTAATTTTGGTCAAAAATAAAAAATTTAAAGTGCCCCAATTTCTGCTTTAAACTTTAGTTACCATCCCAAAATGAATCACTGAGATGAAAAAAGTTGATTTCGGAGCATGATTTTTGAACAGGAGCTTCAATGGTTTTGTGGCGTTTGAGAAATTCCCTAAGCCCCAGACCCATCGATTTTGGTAAAAAAAAAATTTGAAGTGCCCCAATTTCTACTTTAACCTTTAGTTACCATCCCAAAATGAATCACTGAGATAAAAAAGTTGATTTCGGAGCATGATTTTTGAACAGGAGCTTCAACAGTTTTGTGGCGTATGAGAAATTCCCTAAACCCTGGACCCATCGATTTTGGTCAAAATGAAAAATTTTAAAGTGCCCCAATTTCTGCTTTAAACTTTAGTTACCATCCCTAAATGAATCACTGAGATGAAAAAAGTTGATTTTGGAGCATGATTTTTGAACAGAAACTACAATGGTTTTGTGGTGAATGAGAAATTCCCTAAGCCCCAGACCCATCGATTTTGGTCAAAAATGAAAAATATTAAAGTGCCCCAATTTCTGCTTTAAACTTTAGTTACCATCCAAAAATGAATCACTGAGATGAAAAAAGTTGATTTCGGAGCATTATTTTGGAACAGGAGCTTCAATGGTTTTGTGGTGTATGAGAAATTCCCTAAGCCCCGGACACATCGATTTTGGTCAAAAATAAAAATGTGAAAGTGCCCGAATTTCAGCTTTAAACTTTAGCTACCATCCCTAAATGAATCACTGAGATAAAAAAGTTGATTTCGGAACATGATTTTTGAACAGGAGCTTCAATGGTTTTGTGGCATATGAGAAATTCCCTAAGCCCCGGACCCATCGATTTTGGTCAAAAATAAAAAATGTAAAAGTGCCCCAATTTCTGCTTTAAACTTTAGTTACCATCCCAAAATGAATCACTGAGATGAAAAAAGTTGATTTCGGAGCATGATTTTTGAACAGGAGCTTCAATGGTTTTGTGGCATATGAGAAATTCCCTAAGCCCCGGACCCATCGATTTTGGTCAAAAATAAAAATTTTTAAAGTGCCCCAATTTCTGCTTTAAACTTTAGTTACCATCCCAAAATGAATCACTGAGATGAAAAAAGTTGATTTCGGAGCATGATTTTTGAACAGGAGCTTCAATGGTTTTGTGGCATATGAGAAATTCCCTAAGCTCCGGACCCATCGATTTTGGTAAAAAATAAAATTTTTATAAGTGCCCCAATTTCTACTTTAAAATTTAGTTACCATCCCAAAATGAATCACTGAGATAAAAAAGTTGATTTCGGAGCATGATTTTTGAACAGAAGCTACAACGGTTTTGTGGTGTATGAGAAATTCCCTAAGCCCCAGACCCACCGATTTTGGTCAAAAATGAAACATTTTAAAGTGCCCCAATTTCTCCTTTACACTTTAGTTACCATCCCAAAATGAATCACTGAGATGAAAAAAGTTGATTTCGGAGCATGATTTTTGAACAGGAGCTTCAATGGTTTTGTGGCATATGAGAAATTCCCTAAGCTCCAGACCCATCGATTTTGGTAAAAAATAAAAATTTTTGAAGTGCCCCAATTTCTACTTTAAAATTTAGTTACCATCCCAAAATGAATCACTGAGATAAAAAAGTTGATTTCGGAGCATGATTTTTGAACAGAAGCTACAACGGTTTTGTGGTGTATGAGAAATTCCCTAAGCCCCAGACCCATCGATTTTGGTCAAAAATGAAACATTTTAAAGTGCCCCAATTTCTGCTTTAAACTTTAGTTACCATCCCAAAATGAATCACTGAGATGGAAAAAGTTGATTTCGGAGCATGATTTTTGAACAGGAGCTTCAATGGTTTTGTGGCATATGAGAAATTCCCTAAGCCTCGGACCCATGAAATTTGGTCAAAAATAAAAAATTTAAAAGTGCCCCAATTTCTGCTTTAAACTTTACTTACCATCCCAAAATGAATCACTGAGATGAAAAAAGTTGATTTCGGAGCATGATTTTTGAACAGGAGCTTCAATTGTTTTTTTTGGCATATGAGAAATTCCCTAAGCCCCAGACCCATCGATTTTGGTCAAAAATAAAAATTTTTGAAGTGCCCCAATTTCTGCTTTAAACTTTAGTTACCATCCCAAAATGAATCACTGAGATAAAAAAGTTGATTTCGGAGCATGATTTTTGAACAGAAACTACAATGGTTTTGTGGTGTATGAGAAATTCCCTAAGCCCCGGACACATCGATTTTGGTAAAAAATAAAAATTTAAAAGTGCCCCAATTTCAGCTTTAAACTTTAGTTACCATCCCTAAATGAATCACTGAGATGAAAAAAGTTGATTTCGGAGCATGATTTTTGAACAGGAGCTTCAATGGTTTTGTGGTGTATGAGAAATTCCCTAAGTCCCACACCCATCGATTTTGGTCAAAAATGAAAAATCAACTTTTTTCATCTCAGTGATTCATTTTGGGATGGTAACTAAAGTTTAAAGCAGAAAATGGGGCACTTTTAAATTTTTTATTTTTGACCAAATTTCATGGGTCCGAGGCTTAGGGAATTTCTCATATGCCACAAAACCATTGAAGCTCCTGTTCAAAAATCATGCTCCGAAATCAACTTTTTCCATCTCAGTGATTCATTTTGGGATGGTAACTAAAGTTTAAAGCAGAAATTGGGGCACTTTAAAATGTTTCATTTTTGACCAAAATCGATGGGTCTGGGGCTTAGGGAATTTCTCATACACCACAAAACCGTTGTAGCTTCTGTTCAAAAATCATGCTCCGAAATCCCCTAAGCCCTGGACCCATCGATTTTGGTCAAAATGAAAAATTTTAAAGTGCCCCAATTTCTGCTTTAAACTTTAGTTACCATCCCTAAATGAATCACTGAGATGAAAAAAGTTGATTTTGGAGCATGATTTTTGAACAGAAACTACAATGGTTTTGTGGTGTATGAGAAATTCCCTAAGCCCCAGACCCAATGATTTTGGTCAAAAATGAAAAATATTAAAGTGCCCCAATTTCTGCTTTAAACTTTAGTTACCATCCCAAAATGAATCACTGAGATGAAAAAAGTTGATTTCGGAGCATTATTTTGGAACAAGAGCTTCAATGGTTTTGTGGTTTATGAGAAATTCCCTAAGCCCCGGACACATCGATTTTGGTCAAAAATAAAAATGTAAAAGTGTCCCAATTTCAGCTTTAAACTTTAGTTACCATCCCTAAATGAATCACTGAGATGAAAAAAGTTGATTTCTGAGCATGATTTTTGAACAGGAGCTTCAATGGTTTTGTGGCATATGAAAAATTCCCTAAGCCCCAGACCCATCAATTTTGGTCAAAAATAAAAAAATTAAAAGTGCCCCAATTTCTGCTTTAAACTTTAGTTACCATCCCAAAATGAATTACTGAGATGAAAAAAGTTGATTTCGGAGCATGATTTTTGAACAGGAGCTTCAATGGTTTTGTGGCATATGAGAAATTCCCTAAGCCTTGGACCCATTGATTTTGGTCAAAAATGAAAAATGTTAAAGTGCCCCAATTTCTGCTTTATAGTTTAGTTACCATCTCAAAATTAATCACTGAGATGAAAAAAGTTGATTTCGGAGCATTATTTTTGAACAGGAGCTACAACTGTTTTGTGGTGTATGAGAAATTCCCTAAGCCCCGGACCCATCGATTTTGGTCAAATATGAAACATTTTAAAGTGCCCCAATTTCTGCTTTAAACTTTAGTTACCATCCCAAAATGAATCACTGAGATGAAAAAAGTTGATTTCGGAGCATGATTTGTGAACAGGAGCTTCAATGGTTTTGTGGCATATGAGAAATTCCCTAAGCCCCGGACCCATCGATTTTGGTCAAAAATAAAAAAATTTAAAGTGCCCCAATTTCTGCTTTAAACTTTAGTTACATCCCAAAATGAATCACTAAGATGAAAAAAGTTGATTTCGGAGCATGATTTTTGAACAGGAGCTTCAATGGTTTTGTGGCATATGAGAAATTCCCTAAGCCCGGACCATTTGATTTTGGTCAAAAAGAAAAAATTTAAAAGTGCCCCAATTTCTGCTTTAAACTTTAGTTACCATCTCAAAATGAATCACTGAGATGAAAAAAGTTGATTTCGGATCATGATTTTTGAACAGGAGCTTCAATGGTTTTGTGGCATATGAGAAATTCCATAAGCCCCGGACCCATCGATTTTGGTCAAAAATAAAAAAATGAAAAGTGCCCCAATTTCTGCTTTCAATTTTAGTTACCATCCCAAAATGAATCACTGAGATGAAAAAAGTTGATTTCGGAGCATTATCTTTGAACAGGAGCTTCAATGGTTTTGTGGCATATGAGAAATTCCCTAAGCCGCGGACCCATCGATTTTGGTCAAAAATAAAAAAAATTGAAGTGCCCCAATTTCTACTTTAAACTTTAGTTACCATCCCAAAATGAATCACTGAGATAAAAAAGTTGATTTCGGAGCATGATTTTGAACAGAAGCTACAACGGTTTTGTGGTGTATGAGAAATTCCCTAAGCCCCAGACCCATCGATTTTGGTCAAAAATGAAACATTTTAAAGTGCCCCAATTTCTGCTTTAAACTTTAGTTACCATCCCAAAATGAATCACTGAGATGAAAAAAGTTGATTTTGGAGCATGATTTTTGAACAGGAGCTTCAATGGTTTTGTGGCATATGAGAAATTCCCTAAGCCTCAGACCCATTAATTTTGGTCAAAAATAAAAAATTTAAAAGTGCCCCAATTTCTGCTTTAAACTTTAGTTACCATCCCAAAATGAATCACTGAGATAAAAAAGTTGATTTCGGAACATGATTTTTGAACAGGAGCTTCAATGGTTTTGTGGCATATGAGAAATTCCCTAAGCCCCGGACCCATCGATTTTGGTCAAAAATAAAAAATGTAAAAGTGCCCCAATTTCTGCTTTAAACTTTAGTTACCATCCCAAAATGAATCACTGAGATGAAAAAAGTTGATTTCGGAGCATGATTTTTGAACAGGAGCTTCAATGGTTTTGTGGCATATGAGAAATTCCCTAAGCCCCGGACCCATCGATTTTGGTCAAAAATAAAAAAATTTAAAGTGCCCCAATTTCTGCTTTAAACTTTAGTTACCATCCCAAAATGAATCACTGAGATGAAAAAAGTTGATTTCGGAGCATGATTTTTGAACAGGAGCTTCAATGGTTTTGTGGCATATGAGAAATTCCCTAAGCCCGGACCATTTCATTTTGGTCAAAAAGAAAAAATGTAAAAGTGCCCCAATATCTACTTTAAACTTTAGTTACCATCTCAAAATGAATCACTAAGATGAAAAAAGTTGATTTCGGAGCATGATTTGTGAAAAGGAGCTTCAATGGTTTTGTGGCATATGAGAAATTCCCTAAGCCCCGGACCCATCGATTTTGGTCAAAAATAAAAAAATTAAAAGTGCCCCAATTTCTGCATTCAATTTTAGTTACCATCCCAAAATGAATCACTGAGATGAAAAAAGTTGATTTCGGAGCATTATCTTTGAACAGGAGCTTCAATGGTTTTGTGGCATATGAGAAATTCCCTAAGCATCGGACCCATTAATTTTGGTCAAAAATAAAAAATTTAAAAGTGCCCCAATTTCTGCTTTAAACTTTAGTTACCATCCCAAAATGAATCATTGAGATGAAAAAAGTTGATTTCGGAGCATGATTTTTGAACAGGAGCTTCAATGGTTTTGTGGCGTTTGAGAAATTCCCTAAGCCCCAGACCCATCGATTTTGGTCAAAAAAAAAAAATTTGAAGTGCCCCAATTTCTACTTTAACCTTTAGTTACCATCCCAAAATGAATCACTGAGATAAAAAAGTTGATTTCGGAGCATGATTTTTGGTCAGGAGCTTCAACAGTTTTGTGGCGTATGAGAAATTCCCTAAACCCTGGACCCATCGATTTTGGTCAAAATGAAAAATTTTAAAGTGCCCCAATTTTTGCTTTAAACTTTAGTTACCATCCCTAAATGAATCACTGAGATGAAAAAAGTTGATTTTGGAGCATGATTTTTGAACAGAAACTACAATGGTTTTGTGGTGAATGAGAAATTCCCTAAGCCCCAGACCCATCGATTTTGGTCAAAAATGAAAAATATTAAAGTGTCCCAATTTCTGCTTTAAACTTTAGTTACCATCCAAAAATGAATCACTGAGATGAAAAAAGTTGATTTCGGAGCATTATTTTGGAACAGGAGCTTCAATGGTTTTGTGGTGTATGAGAAATTCCCTAAGCCCCAGACACATCGATTTTGGTCAAAAATAAAAATGTGAAAGTGCCCGAATTTCAGCTTTAAACTTTAGCTACCATCCCTAAATGAATCACTGAGATAAAAAAGTTGATTTCGGAACATGATTTTTGAACAGGAGCTTCAATGGTTTTGTGGCATATGAGAAATTCCCTAAGCCCCGGACCCATCGATTTTGGTCAAAAATAAAAAATGTAAAAGTGCCCCAATTTCTGCTTTAAACTTTAGTTACCATCCCAAAATGAATCACTGAGATGAAAAAAGTTGATTTCGGAGCATGATTTTTGAACAGGAGCTTCAATGGTTTTGTGGCATATGAGAAATTCCCTAAGCCCCGGACCCATCGATTTTGGTCAAAAATAAAAAATTTTAAAGTGCCCCAATTTCTGCTTTAAACTTTAGTTACCATCCCAAAATGAATCACTGAGATGAAAAAAGTTGATTTCGGAGCATGATTTTTGAACAGGAGCTTCAATGGTTTTGTGGCATATGAGAAATTCCCTGAGCCCGGACCATTTGATTTTGGTCAAAAAGAAAAAATTTAAAAGTGCCCCAATATCTGCTTTAAACTTTAGTTACCATCTCAAAATGAATCACTAAGATGAAAAAAGTTGATTTCGGAGCATGATTTTTGAACAGGAGCTTCAATGGTTTTGTGGCATATGAGAAATTCCCTAAGCTCCGGACCCATCGATTTTGGTAAAAAATAAAATTTTTTGAAGTGCCCCAATTTCTACTTTAAAATTTAGTTACCATCCCAAAATGAATCACTGAGATAAAAAAGTTGATTTCGGAGCATGATTTTTGAACAGAAGCTACAACGGTTTTGTGGTGTATGAGAAATTCCCTAAGCCCCAGACCCATCGATTTTGGTCAAAAATGAAACATTTTAAAGTGCCCCAATTTCTGCTTTACACTTTAGTTACCATCCCAAAATGAATCACTGAGATGAAAAAAGTTGATTTCGGAGCATGATTTTTGAACAGGAGCTTCAATGGTTTTGTGGCATATGAGAAATTCCCTAAGCTCCAGACCCATCGATTTTGGTAAAAAATAAAAAAAATTTGAAGTGCCCCAATTTCTACTTTAAAATTTAGTTACCATCCCAAAATGAATCACTGAGATAAAAAAGTTGATTTCGGAGCATGATTTTTGAACAGAAGCTACAGTACAACGGTTTTGTGGTGTATGAGAAATTCCCTAAGCCCCAGACCCATCGATTTTGGTCAAAAATGAAACATTTTAAAGTGCCCCAATTTCTGCTTTAAACTTTAGTTACCATCCCAAAATGAATCACTGAGATGGAAAAAGTTGATTTCGGAGCATGATTTTTGAACAGGAGCTTCAATGGTTTTGTGGCATATGAGAAATTCCCTAAGCCTCGGACCCATGAAATTTGGTCAAAAATAAAAAATTTAAAAGTGCCCCAATTTCTGCTTTAAACTTTAGTTACCATCCCAAAATGAATCACTGAGATGAAAAAAGTTGATTTCGGAGCATGATTTTTGAACAGGAGCTTCAATTGTTTTTTTTGGCATATGAGAAATTCCCTAAGCCCCAGACCCATCGATTTTGGTCAAAAATAAAAATTTTTGAAGTGCCCCAATTTCTGCTTTAAACTTTAGTTACCATCCCAAAATGAATCACTGAGATAAAAAAGTTGATTTCGGAGCATGATTTTTGAACAGAAACTACAATGGTTTTGTGGTGTATGAGAAATTCCCTAAGCCCCGGACACATCGATTTTGGTAAAAAATAAAAATGTAAAAGTGCCCCAATTTCAGCTTTAAACTTTAGTTACGATCCCTAAATGAATCACTGAGATGAAAAAAGTTGATTTCGGAGCATGATTTTTGAACAGGAGCTTCAATGGTTTTGTGGCATATGAAAAATTCCCTAAGCCCCAGACCCATCAATTTTGGTCAAAAATAAAAAAATTAAAAGTGCCCCAATTTCTGCTTTAAACTTTAGTTACCATCCCAAAATGAATCACTGAGATAAAAAAAAGTTGATTTCGGAGCATGATTTTTCAACAGGAGCTTCAATGGTTTTGTGGCATATCAGAAATTCCCTAAGCCTTGGACCCATTGATTTTGGTCAAAAATAAAAAAATTAAAAGTGCCCCAATTTCTGCTTTAAACTTTAGATACCATCCTAAAATGAATCACTGAGATGAGAAAAGTTGATTTAGGAGCATTATTTTTGAACAGGAGCTACAACGGTTTTGTGGTGTATCAGAAATTCCATAAGCCCCAGACCCATCGATTTTGGTCAAAAATGAAAAATGTTAAAGTGCCCCAATTTCTGCTTTAAAGTTTAGTTACCATCTCAAAATGAATCACTGAGATGAAAAAAGTTGATTTCGGAGCATTATTTTTGAACAGGAACTACAACTGTTTTGTGGTGTATGAGAAATTCCCTAAGCCCTGGACCCATCGATTTTGGTCAAAAATAAAAAATTTAAAAGTGCCCCAATTTCTGCTTTAAAGTTTAGTTACCATCTCAAAATGAATCACTAAGATGAAAAAAGTTGATTTCGGAGCATGATTTGTGAACAGGAGCTTCAATGGTTTTGTGGCATATGAAAAATTCCCTAAGCCCCGGACCCATCGATTTTGGTCAAAAATAAAAAATTTAAAGTGCCCCAATTTCTGCTTTAAACTTTAGTTACCATCCCTAAATGAATCACTGAGATGAAAAAAGTTGATTTCGGAGCATGATTTTTGAACAGGAGCTTCAATGGTTTTGTGGCATATGAGAAATTCCGTAAGCCCCGGACCTATCAATTTTGGTCAAAAATAAAAAAAATAAAAGTGCCCCAATATCTGCTTTAAACTTTAGTTACCATCTCAAAATGAATCACTAAGATGAAAAAAGTTGATTTCGGAGCATGATTTGTGAACAGGAGCTTCAATGGTTTTGTGGCGTATGAGAAATTCCCTAAGCCCCGGACCCATCGATTTTGGTCAAAAATAAAAATTTTTGAAGTGCCCCAATTTCTACTTTAAACTTTAGTTACCATCCCAAAATGAATCACTGAGATAAAAAAGTTAATTTCGGAGCATGATTTTTGAACAGAAGCTACAACGGTTTTGTGGTGTATGAGAAATTCCCTAAGTCCCACACCCATCGATTTTGGTCAAAAATGAAACATTTTAAAGTGCCCAAATTTCTGCTTTAAACTTTAGTTACCATCCCAAAATTAATCACTGAGATGAAAGAAGTTGATTTCGGAGCATGATTTTTGAACAGGAGCTTCAATGGTTTTGTGGCATATGAGAAATTCCCTAAGCCTCGGACCCATTAATTTTGGTCAAAAAGAAAAAATTTAAAAGTGCCCCAATTTCTGCTTTAAACTTTTGTTACCATCTCAAAATGAATCACTGAGATGAAAAAAGTTGATTTCGGAGCATTATTTTTGAACAGGAGCTTCAATGGTTTTGTGGCATATGAGAAATTCCCTAAGCCCCGGACCTATCAATTTTGGTCAAAAATAAAAAAATAAAAGTGCCCCAATATCTGCTTTAAACTTTAGTTACCATCTCAAAATGAATCACTAAGATGAAAAAAGTTGATTTCGGAGCATGATTTGTGAACAGGAGCTTCAATGGTTTTGTGGCATATAAAAAATTCCCTAAGCCCCGGACCCATCGATTTTGGTCTAAAATAAAAAATTTAAAGTGCCCCAATTTCTGCTTTAAACTTTAGTTACCATCCCAAAATGAATCACTGAGATGAAAAAAGTTGATTTCGGAGCATGATTTTTGAACAGGAGCTTCAATGGTTTTGTGGCATATGAGAAATTCCCTAAGCCCCGGACCCATCGATTTTGGTCAAAAATAAAAAAATTAAAAGTGCCCCAATTTCTGCTTTCAATTTTAGTTACCATCCCAAAATGAATCACTGAGATGAAAAAAGTTGATTTCGGAGCATTATCTTTGAACAGGAGCTTCAATGGTTTTGTGGCATATGAGAAATTCCCTAAGCCGCGGACCCATCGATTTTGGTCAAAAATAAAAAAATTTGAAGTGCCCCAATTTCTACTTTAAACTTTAGTTACCATCCCAAAATGAATCACTGAGATAAAAAAGTTGATTTCGGAGCATGATTTTTGAACAGAAGCTACAACGGTTTTGTGGTGTATGAGAAATTCCCTAAGCCCCAGACCCATCGATTTTGGTCAAAAATGAAACATTTTAAAGTGCCCCAATTTCTGCTTTACACTTTAGTTACCATCCCAAAATGAATCACTGAGATAAAAAAGTTGATTTCGGAGCATGATTTTTGAACAGAAGCTACAGTACAACGGTTTTGTGGTGTATGAGAAATTCCCTAAGCCCCAGACCCATCGATTTTGGTCAAAAATGAAACATTTTAAAGTGCCCCAATTTCTGCTTTAAACTTTAGTTACCATCCCAAAATGAATCACTGAGATGGAAAAAGTTGATTTCGGAGCATGATTTTTGAACAGGAGCTTCAATGGTTTTGTGGCATATGAGAAATTCCCTAAGCCTCGGACCCATGAAATTTGGTCAAAAATAAAAAATTTAAAAGTGCCCCAATTTCTGCTTTAAACTTTAGTTACCATCCCAAAATGAATCACTGAGATGAAAAAAGTTGATTTCGGAGCATGATTTTTGAACAGGAGCGTCAATTGTTTTTTTTGGCATATGAGAAATTCCCTAAGCCCCAGACCCATCGATTTTGGTCAAAAATAAAATTTTTTGAAGTGCCCCAATTTCTGCTTTAAACTTTAGTTACCATCCCAAAATGAATCACTGAGATAAATAAGTTGATTTCGGAGCATGATTTTTGAACAGAAACTACAATGGTTTTGTGGTGTATGAGAAATTCCCTAAGCCCCGGACACATCGATTTTGGTCAAAAATAAAAAAATTTGAAGTGCCCCAATTTCTACTTTCAAATTTAGTTACCATCCCAAAATGAATCACTGAGATAAAAAAGTTGATTTCGGAGCATGATTTTTGAACAGAAGCTACAGTACAACGGTTTTGTGGTGTATGAGAAATTCCCTAAGCCTCGGACCCATGAAATTTGGTCAAAAATAAAAAATGTAAAAGTGCCCCAATTTCAGCTTTAAACTTTAGTTACGATCCCTAAATGAATCACTGAGATGAAAAAAGTTGATTTCGGAGCATGATTTTTGAACAGGAGCTTCAATGGTTTTGTGGCATATGAAAAATTCCCTAAGCCCCAGACCCATCAATTTTGGTCAAAAATAAAAAAATTAAAAGTGCCCCAATTTCTGCTTTAAACTTTAGTTACCATCCCAAAATGAATCACTGAGATAAAAAAAAGTTGATTTCGGAGCATGATTTTTCAACAGGAGCTTCAATGGTTTTGTGGCATATCAGAAATTCCCTAAGCCTTGGACCCATTGATTTTGGTCAAAAATAAAAAATTTAAAAGTGCCCCAATTTCTGCTTTAAACTTTAGATACCATCCTAAAATGAATCACTGAGATGAGAAAAGTTGATTTAGGAGCATTATTTTTGAACAGGAGCTACAACGGTTTTGTGGTGTATCAGAAATTCCATAAGCCCCAGACCCATCGATTTTGGTCAAAAATGAAAAATGTTAAAGTGCCCCAATTTCTGCTTTAAAGTTTAGTTACCATCTCAAAATGAATCACTAAGATGAAAAAAGTTGATTTCGGAGCATGATTTGTGAACAGGAGCTTCAATGGTTTTGTGGCATATGAAAAATTCCCTAAGCCCCGGACCCATCGATTTTGGTCAAAAATAAAAAATTTAAAGTGCCCCAATTTCTGCTTTAAACTTTAGTTACCATCCCTAAATGAATCACTGAGATGAAAAAAGTTGATTTCGGAGCATGATTTTTGAACAGGAGCTTCAATGGTTTTGTGGCATATGAGAAATTCCCTAAGCCTTCGACCCATTGATTTTGGTTAAAAATAAATTTTTTAAAAGTACCCCAATTTCTGCTTTAAACTTTAGTTACCATCCCTAAATGAATCACTGAGATGAAAAAAGTTGATTTTGGAGCATGATTTTTGAACAGAAGCTACAACGGTTTTGTGGTGTATCAGAAGTTCTCTAAGCCCCGGACCCATCGATTTTGGTCAAATATGAAACATTTTAAAGTGCCCCAATTTCTGCTTTAAAGTTTAGTTACCATCTCAAAATGAATCACTGAGATGAAAAAAGTTGATTTCGGAGCATTATTTTTGAACAGAAGCTTCAATGGTTTTGTGGCATATGAGAAATTCCGTAAGCCCCGGACCTATCAATTTTGGTCAAAAATAAAAAAAATAAAAGTGCCCCAATATCTGCTTTAAACTTTAGTTACCATCTCAAAATGAATCACTAAGATGAAAAAAGTTGATTTCGGAGCATGATTTGTGAACAGGAGCTTCAATGGTTTTGTGGCATATGAGAAATTCCCTAAGCCCCGGACCCATCGATTTTGGTCAAAAATAAAAAATTTTGAAGTGCCCCAATTTCTACTTTAAACTTTAGTTACCATCCCAAAATGAATCACTGAGATAAAAAAGTTAATTTCGGAGCATGATTTTTGAACAGAAGCTACAACGGTTTTGTGGTGTATGAGAAATTCCCTAAGTCCCACACCCATCGATTTTGGTCAAAAATGAAACATTTTAAAGTGCCCAAATTTCTGCTTTAAACTTTAGTTACCATCCCAAAATTAATCACTGAGATGAAAGAAGTTGATTTCGGAGCATGATTTTTGAACAGGAGCTTCAATGGTTTTGTGGCATATGAGAAATTCCCTAAGCCTCGGACCCATTAATTTTGGTCAAAAAGAAAAAAATTTAAAAGTGCCCCAATTTCTGCTTTAAACTTTAGTTACCATCTCAAAATGAATCACTGAGATGAAAAAAGTTGATTTCGGAGCATTATTTTTGAACAGGAGCTTCAATGGTTTTGTGGCATATGAGAAATTCCCTAAGCCCCGGACCTATCAATTTTGGTCAAAAATAAAAAAATAAAAGTGCCCCAATATCTGCTTTAAACTTTAGTTACCATCTCAAAATGAATCACTAAGATGAAAAAAGTTGATTTCGGAGCATGATTTGTGAACAGGAGCTTCAATGGTTTTGTGGCATATGAAAAATTCCCTAAGCCCCGGACCCATCGATTTTGGTCAAAAATAAAAAATTTAAAGTGCCCCAATTTCTGCTTTAAACTTTAGTTACCATCCCAAAATGAATCACTGAGATGAAAAAAGTTGATTTCGGAGCATGATTTTTGAACAGGAGCTTCAATGGTTTTGTGGCATATGAGAAATTCCCTAAGCCCCGGACCCATCGATTTTGGTCAAAAATAAAAAAATTAAAAGTGCCCCAATTTCTGCTTTCAATTTTAGTTACCATCCCAAAATGAATCACTGAGATGAAAAAAGTTGATTTCAGAGCATTATCTTTGAACAGGAGCTTCAATGGTTTTGTGGCATATGAGAAATTCCCTAAGCCGCGGACCCATCGATTTTGGTCAAAAATAAAAAAATTTGAAGTGCCCCAATTTCTACTTTAAACTTTAGTTACCATCCCAAAATGAATCACTGAGATAAAAAAGTTGATTTCGGAGCATGATTTTGAACAGAAGCTACAACGGTTTTGTGGTGTATGAGAAATTCCCTAAGCCCCAGACCCATCGATTTTGGTCAAAAATGAAACATTTTAAAGTGCCCCAATTTCTGCTTTAAACTTTAGTTACCATCCCAAAATGAATCACTGAGATGAAAAAAGTTGATTTCGGAGCATGATTTTTGAACAGGAGCTTCAATGGTTTTGTGGCATATGAGAAATTCCCTAAGCCTCGGACCCATTAATTTTGGTCAAAAATAAAAAATTTCAAAGTGCCCCAATTTCTGCTTTAAACTTTAGTTACCATCCCAAAATGAATCACTGAGATGAAAAAAGTTGATTTCGGAGCATGATTTTTGAACAGGAGCTTCAATGGTTTTGTGGCGTTTGAGAAATTCCCTAAGCCCCAGACCCATCGATTTTGATCAAAAATGAAAAATGTTAAAGTGCCCCAATTTTTGCTTTAAAGTATAGTTACCATCTCAAAATGAATCACTGAGATAAAAAAGTTGATTTCGGAGCATGATTTTTGAACAGGAGCTTCAACAGTTTTGTGGCATATGAGAAATTCCCTAAGCCCTGGACCCATCGATTTTGGTCAAAAATTAAATATTTTAAAGTGCCCCAATTTCTGCTTTAAACTTTAGTTACCATCCCAAAATGAATCACTGAGATGAAAAAAGTTGATTTTGGAGCATGATTTTTGAACAGAAACTACAATGGTTTTGTGGTGTATGAGAAATTCCCTAAGCCCCAGACCCATCGATTTTGGTCAAAAATGAAAAATATTAAAGTGCCCCAATTTCTGCTTTAAACTTTAGTTACCATCCCAAAATGAATCACTGAGATGAAAAAAGTTGATTTCGGAGCATGATTTTTGAACAGGAGCTTCAATGGTTTTGTGGCATATGAAAAATTCCCTAAGCCCCAGACCCATCAATTTTGGTCAAAAATAAAAAAATTAAAAGTGCCCCAATTTCTGCTTTAAACTTTAGTTACCATCCCTAAATGAATCACTGAGATAAAAAAAGGTTGATTTCGGAGCATGATTTTTGAACAGGAGCTTCAATGGTTTTGTGGCATATCATAAATTCCCTAAGCCTTGGACCCATTGATTTTGGTCAAAAATAAAAAATTTAAAAGTGCCCCAATTTCTGCTTTAAACTTTAGTTACCATCTCAAAATGAATCACTGAGATGAAAAAAGTTGATTTCGGAGCATTATTTTTGAACAGGAGCTTCAATGGTTTTGTGGCATATGAGAAATTCCCTAAGCCCCGGACCTATCAATTTTGGTCAAAAATAAAAAAATAAAAGTGCCCCAATATCTGCTTTAAACTTTAGTTACCATCTCAAAATGAATCACTAAGATGAAAAAAGTTGATTTCGGAGCATGATTTGTGAACAGGAGCTTCAATGGTTTTGTGGCATATGAAAAATTCCCTAAGCCCCGGACCCATCGATTTTGGTCAAAAATAAAAAATTTAAAGTGCCCCAATTTCTGCTTTAAACTTTAGTTACCATCCCAAAATGAATCACTGAGATGAAAAAAGTTGATTTCGGAGCATGATTTTTGAACAGGAGCTTCAATGGTTTTGTGGCATATGAGAAATTCCCTAAGCCCCGGACCCATCGATTTTGGTCAAAAATAAAACATTTTAAAGTGCCCCAATTTCTGCTTTAAACTTTGGTTACCATCCCAAAATTAATCACTGAGATGAAAGAAGTTGATTTCGGAGCATGATTTTTGAACAGGAGCTTCAATGGTTTTGTGGCATATGAGAAATTCCCTAAGCCTCGGACCCATCGATTTTGGTCAAAAATAAAAAATTTAAAGTGCCCCAATTTCTGCTTTAAACTTTAGTTACCATCCCAAAATGAATCACTGAGATGAAAAAAGTTGATTTCGGAGCATGATTTTTGAACAGGAGCTTCAATGGTTTTGTGGCATATGAGAAATTCCCTAAGCCCCGGACCCATCGATTTTGGTCAAAAATAAAAAAATTAAAAGTGCCCCAATTTCTGCTTTCAATTTTAGTTACCATCCCAAAATGAATCACTGAGATGAATAAAGTTGATTTCGGAGCATTATCTTTGAACAGGAGCTTCAATGGTTTTGTGGCATATGAGAAATTCCCTAAGCCGCGGACCCATCGATTTTGGTCAAAAATAAAAAAATTTGAAGTGCCCCAATTTCTACTTTAAACTTTAGTTACCATCCCAAAATGAATCACTGAGATAAAAAAGTTGATTTCGGAGCATTATCTTTGAACAGAAGCTACAACGGTTTTGTGGTGTATGAGAAATTCCCTAAGCCCCAGACCCATCGATTTTGGTCAAAAATGAAACATTTTAAAGTGCCCCAATTTCTGCTTTAAACTTTAGTTACCATCCCAAAATGAATCACTGAGATGAAAAAAGTTGATTTCGGAGCATTATTTTTGAACAGTAGCTCCAATGGTTTTGTGGTGTATGAGAAATTCCCTAAGCCCCAGACCCATCGATTTTGGTCAAAAATGAAACATTTTAAAGTGCCCCAATTTCTGCTTTAAACTTTAGTTACCATCCCAAAATAAATCACTGAGATGAAAAAAGTTGATTTCGGAGCATGATTTTTGAACAGGAGCTTCAATGGTTTTGTGGCGTTTGAGAAATTCCCTAAGCCCCAGACCCATCGATTTTGGTCAAAAATAAAAAATATAAAAGTGCCCCAATTTTTGCTTTATAGTTTAGTTACCATCTCAAAATGAATCACTGAGATGAAAAAAGTTGATTTCGGTGCATGATTTTTGAACAGGAGCTTCAATTGTTTTTTTTTGGCATATGAGAAATTCCCTAAGCCCCGGACCCATCGATTTTGGTCAAAAATACAAAAATTTTGAAGTGCCCCAATTTCTACTTTAAACTTTAATTACCATCCCAAAATGAATCACTGAGATAAAAAAGTTGATTTCGGAGCATGATTTTTGAACAGGAGCTTCAACAGTTTTGTGGCGTATGAGAAATTCCCTAAGCCCTGGACCCATCGATTTTGGTCAAAAATGAAAAATTTTAAAGTGCCCCAATTTCTGCTTTAAACTTTAGTTACCATCCCTAAATGAATCACTGAGATGAAAAAAGTTGATTTTGGAGCATGATTTTTGAACAGAAACTACAATGGTTTTGTGGTGTATGAGAAATTCCCTAAGCCCCAGACCCAATGATTTTGGTCAAAAATGAAAAATATTAAAGTGCCCCAATTTCTGCTTTAAACTTTAGTTACCATCCCAAAATGAATCACTGAGATGAAAAAAGTTGATTTCGGAGCATTATTTTTGAACAGGAGCTTCAATGGTTTTGTGGTTTATGAGAAATTCCCTAAGCCCCGGACCCATCGATTTTGGTCAAAAATAAAAATGTAAAAGTGCCCCAATTTCAGCTTTAAACTTTAGTTACCACCCCTAAATGAATCACTGAGATGAAAAAAGTTGATTTCTGAGCATGATTTTTGAACAGGAGCTTCAATGGTTTTGTGGCATATGAAAAATTCCCTAAGCCCCAGACCCATCAATTTTGGTCAAAAATAAAAAAATTTAAAGTGCCCCAATTTCTGCTTTAAACTTTAGTTACATCCCAAAATGAATCACTAAGATGAAAAAAGTTGATTTCGGAGCATGATTTTTGAACAGGAGCTTCAATGGTTTTGTGGCATATGAGAAATTCCCTAAGCCCGGACCATTTGATTTTGGTCAAAAAGAAAAAATTTAAAAGTGCCCCAATTTCTGCTTTAAACTTTAGTTACCATCTCAAAATGAATCACTGAGATGAAAAAAGTTGATTTCGGATCATGATTTTTGAACAGGAGCTTCAATGGTTTTGTGGCATATGAGAAATTCCCTAAGCCTCGGACCCATTGATTTTGGTCAAAAATAAAAAAATTAAAAGTGCCCCAATTTCTGCTTTCAATTTTAGTTACCATCCCAAAATGAATCACTGAGATGAAAAAAGTTGATTTCGGAGCATTATCTTTGAACAGGAGCTTCAATGGTTTTGTGGCATATGATAAATTCCCTAAGCCGCGGACCCATCGATTTTGGTCAAAAATAAAAAAATTTGAAGTGCCCCAATTTCTACTTTAAACTTTAGTTACCATCCCAAAATGAATCACTGAGATAAAAAAGTTGATTTCGGAGCATGATTTTGAACAGAAGCTACAACGGTTTTGTGGTGTATGAGAAATTCCCTAAGCCCCAGACCCATCGATTTTGGTCAAAAATGAAACATTTTAAAGTGCCCCAATTTCTGCTTTAAACTTTAGTTACCATCCCAAAATGAATCACTGAGATGAAAAAAGTTGATTTCGGAGCATGATTTTTGAACAGGAGCTTCAATGGTTTTGTGGCATATGAGAAATTCCCTAAGCCTCAGACCCATTAATTTTGGTCAAAAATAAAAAATTTAAAAGTGCCCCAATTTCTGCTTTAAACTTTAGTTACCATCCCAAAATGAATCACTGAGATGAAAAAAGTTGATTTTGGAGCATGATTTTTGAACAGGAGCTTCAATGGTTTTGTGGCGTTTGAGAAATTCCCTAAGCCCCAGACCCATCGATTTTGGTCAAAAATAAAAAATGTAAAAGTGCCCCAATTTTTGCTTTAAAGTTTAGTTACCATCTCAAAATGAATCACTGAGATGAAAAAAGTTGATTTCGGAGCATGATTTTTGAACAGGAGCTTCAATTGTTTTTTTTTGGCATATGAGAAATTCCCTAAGCCCCGGACCCATCGATTTTGGTCAAAAATACAAAAATTTTGAAGTGCCCCAATTTCTACTTTAAAGTTTAGTTACCATCCCAAAATGAATCACTGAGATGAAAAAAGTTGATTTCGGAGCATGATTTTTGAACAGGAGCATCAACAGTTTTGTGGCGTATGAGAAATTCCCTAAGCCCCGGACCCATCGATTTTGGTCAAAAATGAAAAATTTTAAAGAGCCCCAATTTCTGCTTTAAACTTTAGTTACCATCCCTAAATGAATCACTGAGATGAAAAAAGTTGATTTTGGAGCATGATTTTTGAACAGAAGCTACAATGGTTTTGTGGTGATCCAGAAATTCCCTAAGCCCCGGACCCATCAATTTTGGACAAATATGAAACATTTTAAAGTGCCCCAATTTATGCTTTAAACTTTAGTTACCATCCCAAAATGAATCACTGAGATGAAAAAAGTTGATTTCGGAGCATGATTTTTGAATAGGAGCTTCAATGGTTTTGTGGCATATGAGAAATTCCCTAAGCCCCAGACCCATCGATTTTGGTAAAAAATAAAAAATTTAAAAGTGCCCCAATATCTGCTTTAAACATTAGTTACCATCTCAAAATGAATCACTAAGATGAAAAAAGTTGATTTCGGAGCATGATTTGTGAACAGGAGCTTCAATGGTTTTGTGGCATATGAGAAATTCCCTAAGCCCCGAACCCATCGATTTTGGTCAAAAATACAAAAATTTTGAAGTGCCCCAATTTCTACTTTAAACTTTAGTTACCATCCCAAAATGAATCACTGAGATAAAAAAGTTGATTTCGGAGCATGATTTTTGAACAGGAGCTTCAACAGTTTTGTGGCATATGAGAAATTCCCTAAGCCCTGGACCCATCGATTTTGGTCAAAAATGAAAAATATTAAAGTGCCCCAATTTCTGCTTTAAACTTTAGTTATTAGTACTGATGTCAGGCGCTATCAACAGTTATAAATATTTTATAAATGAATGGATAATTCTCTTACAGCTCATATAATTTAAATAGCCGCAAACAAGGTGAAATGACCTGTGGAAATGGCCAACACAATCACACCTGATTGAAACCAGGTGTAGAGAAAATAGTTCTAGTTAACCTCTTGCGCTATTGAGTTAAAGGTAACATGACTTGAAGACACTTAATCAATGATTGAAATAGATTTAATATCCATAAAATAAATTACAAACATAAAAATAAATAGTTAAGTATGCGCATACACATAAAAAGATAAATACTAAACTTTACTAATGAGCATAAGAGGTGGATCATATAATTAATTGTGACCATGTATAGCTAATCAGTATTCATACGTTGACAGTGTCCTTTAGTTGGTATTTTCAATATGGAACAGTCCCATTAGTTGTGCTCATAAAAATGAGTTTAGATGTGTACCAAGTGGGTATAACCGAACCACTATATCAGTTGTAAATGATCCTTTTATATATGGAGAAAATCTCCAAACAGCACGGAGAGAATAACTGTCACCTGGGGTTTGGTGCACAGCAAGCACCTATGTGGAACTCCTAGTTACCACTGTCCGTGGATGGTGTGCTCCGTCTTCTGCTGTGTCAGGTTATCACACACACACACCTTACTTCGCATTAGGGGATGGAGGTCGTGTCCGGCTCCCGGAGCTTTGCGCACTGCAGGCGCTGATTAGATGATTCCGCTCCCGTCTTTAAGCCGCCGCATATAGCGTCCTCCCGTCTCCCGTTTATCGATCTCAGGCAGTATTGTGCATCAATAGGACCTACTGTCAATTGTCCGTTTAGGTCACACAGGGCTCCTTCTCTGACGCGTTTCGCTTCTAATTGAAGCTTCCTCATAGAGTAATGACTTTTAGACAATAGAGCCCTTTTTATGTACTGGCGCCCAAGATGGCTGCCTCACCTTTTGTATGCTCCTGATCATCTCCATAAAACAGCTTAAATTCACCACAACTGACCTATGAATCATCATAAATATCCAAGGACTTATCTTGAACTTGTACTACTCTACGCAGACATTTCATCAAAACCAACGGATTGCATTCCTGCGCTGAGATACACACTGGATTGAATCCTGGACTGAATCCTCTGCATATCTCCACTGAGAAATCCTTCAGTTTAGCAGCTGCTGTACTCTGCATTGGACATTACCCAGATAAGGTACTGTGGATTACAACCTAACTTTGGCTACATCCAGCCCCTCACTTAGACATCATCCACCTCTGTTCTCTGAGCTACAAATAACTGACTTATTGCATTAATCTACTAATATCAGTATATTCAGGCTCTGAATTGCTGAAGGCTCACTGTTTAAAATCAGGATCCATTTCCAGGACATGTTATCACTTCTACCCCCACAAAAAAAAAAAATCTACTTCAAAGGCCTCTCACACTGAGACTTTTCACACCTACACAGTAGGAATTGGCTTCTAACACCTTTTCAAAAGGCTGCCTATCCTAGGATAATTGACTAAATCAGCAGTTATTTTATTTATTACTTGCTTCAAATATACACAATAGGTTATAGCAATAACTTTGTTCATAATCCCATTATAATTTTGGATCACATACCGAATTGGGGGAAAACAAAACACAAAAAGGAAAAACAAAAAAACAAAAAACAAACACTGCTTTCTCTCCCTTTCTCATCATCATATGCAGTTCAAATTTATAGTAATCTGTCATTGATGACCAAATGTATACGTATTGCTCCAGCTTCATTCTTTCACTCCGCCCACCACGCTCTGCAGTTCCTATCACACCATCACAGGCTTCTATTCTCCAATCCCTTGGCATTTTAAAAAGAAAACACAGGCGCATTCGTGGGAAGCGAGCAGGCCGGAAATGTATTTCCCCCGGTAACCATCTAAGTCCTTTGACCACCTGCTCACCCCCATACTCAAAGAACAATCAAATAGAAGTGATACCCAAAAGACGGCCCTGTGTTTGGAAGGACAGAACTGTCTACTCTCACTTTGTGACCCCCATACCCAGAGCTCCTGCACTTAACATAAAGAAAACTGAAGGCCCTCTGGTATGCCCAATCAGGTCAGTCCTTTGTAATGCCAGATCTATAAGAAACAAGACTGCAACAATTGCTGACCTTATTGAATCTGCAGATCTAGCCTGTATTACAGAGACCTGGCTAGATGAAAATGCAGCACCTATATTGGAGGCTGCAGTCCCAACAAACTACTCTGTCATCCACAACCCAAGACTGGACCGCAGGGGTGGCGGGGTGGCTATCTGCTTCAAAAAAGAACTTAAACTTAGGGTCCACCCTATTGAAACTACTCGCTCATTTGAGTGCATTGCTGCCCGGAGTTCGACAGGATTAGGTTTCAGACTACTTCTTATTTACCGGCCACCTGGAGATGGACAGATATTTCTACAAGAAATTGCAGACACTGTTGCTGGCCTGGTTCTGGAACATCAAAGATGGCTCATCCTCGGGGATTTCAATGCATGGGTGGATGATGAGCTCTCACGCCTTGGCCAAGACCTCCTGTGCACAATGAATGGTCTGGGCTTCACACAGGTCATTCCCTCTGCCACACATAAAAGTGGTCACACTCTCGACCTCGTCTTTCAGATTGGATTAGAGGTCACTGACCTAAAAATAAACCCAGTCATCTGGTCAGACCACTACTCTCTCTGGTTCTCAGTTGCAACCCCTCAAATAAGATCTCTGCCCGTGGAGTTGACCAGGTATCGTCCAAGGAGGGGTATGACTCCCCAGGCTCTTGCAGCAAATCTGGATCTCTCTGCTATACAGGGTGCCTGTGAAGATCCCTGTTCCCTAGTCCGTTATTATAATAGGGATGTTATGGCTGCAATTGATATTATCGCCCCTGTGCGTTTAAGACCTCGTAAACCACAACGTCAAGCTCCATGGTTCGACAACAGTGTTAGTGAGCTCAAGAAAAGGGGGCGTAGACTGGAAAGACGATGGAGGAAGACTAACCTAGTGGATGACAAAATAAAACTAATAAAGCATAACGAAGAATATCAATCGACAATCACTCGTAAGAAAGCACAGTTCCTGTCAAATGAGATCACAGCAGCAAACAATAGGCCAGCTCAACTTTTCCGCACAGTGGAGATGCTTTGCAAGCCAGCATGCCTGCAGACTGATGAGACCCTCTCCCAGGCAAGATGCAACGAGTTTGCAAACTTCTTTGCAGATAAAATATCCACCATCCGGGCTGGAATCTCCACAGTGCCATCAAAGGAGTGCCAAACTACAAAGCCCGCCAATATAAGCTACCTGCCTTCATGGACCAGCTTTGATCCAGTGGATGTAAAGGACACTGCTAAAATTGCTCGGATTTTGCGTCCCACCACCTGTGATCTGGACCCAGCCTCAACCAAGCTTCTAATAGGTTGTATGGATATAATTGGTCCTGTCTTTACAAAAATTGTTCAATGCTCTTTGCAGACAGGCATTTTTCCTGGACCCCTAAAGGAAGCAATTGTTAGACCGCTTCTTAAAAAACCTAATTTAGATCCCGACTGCATGACCAACTACAGACCGGTATCAAACCTTCCTTTCCTAGGAAAGGTTATTGAGAAAGTCGTTGCAAATCAACTGGAAACCCGCCTGACAACCCATGATATTTATGATCCATTTCAATCAGGATTCAGGAGAAGACATAGCACTGAAACAGCCCTTGTGTGTGTGTTAAATGATCTTCTGATGGCAAAAGACAGAGGTGACTGTTCAATATTAATCCTTCTGGATCTCTCGGCAGCATTTGATACCGTGGACCATGGGCTTCTGATTGAGCGACTGATACATTTCTGTGGTCTGGATGGCACAGTCCTAAGATGGTCAAATCATTTCTCACAGGCAGGTCACAGAGAGTATCATCTGGATTATACTCATCACCACCAGTGTCATTGCCATGTGGTGTCCCACAAGGTTCTATACTATCCCCCATGCTTTTTGCAGTATACATGCTCCCATTGGGCGAAATAATCAGGCGCCATGGCCTGGTCTACCACTGCTATGCAGATGATACACAACTGTACTTGTCCTTTGCTCCGGGCACTGATAACCCAATAGCAACCCTTAATGGCTGTCTAGCTGAACTACAGGAGTGGATGAGCGCCAGCTGGCTGCGACTGAACCCGGATAAAACAGAGGTCCTTATGATATGACCGCAACATCAAAGGACAAGACTGCAGCATAGCCAACCAACTGGACTTACACTCGGGGATTCAGAATTACAGACCAGTGATCGTGTGCGGAATCTTGGCGTTGTCCTGGATGGTGGCTTGACACTTAAACATCAGATATCAGCCACAATCAAATCCTCATTCTTTCACCTGAGGAACATAGCCAGAATCAAGCACTTAATTCCCTCAGATGATATGCCAAAAGTCATACATGCATTTGTATCATCTCGTTTAGACTACTGTAATGCCCTCTACCTTGGTCTCCCAGCAAAAGAATTGCAGCGCTTACAGCTGGTGCAAAACACAGCTGCCAGGCTATTAACCAACCAGCCCCGTTCTAGCCACATAACACCCATCCTCTACTCCCTTCACTGGCTGCCTGTACGATGGCGAATCATCTTCAAGATTGGCTTACTGAGTTTCAAAGCATTACATGACCAAGGCCCAAGGTACCTGAAACAGCTTCTGACCCCATACTGCCCCACTCGATTACTGCGATCTGTAGATGAAGGACTTTTAGCAGTACCTAGAATCTACCGTAATTCATCTGGGGGTCGAGCTTTTAGTCATGCGGCTCCGACTCTATGGAACTCACTTCCCCGCACAGTGCGAGAGGCCCCAACTATAGAATCCTTCAAAAGTAGACTCAAGACTTTTCTGTTTACTCAAGCATTCCCATAATTGTCCCTTTTAGTATCTTCATGCTTCTGTATTTTATGAAAATGTACTTCATTATTTTCTGTACTATATTATGCTATGTATCTGTTAAGCGCCTTGAGTCCTATGGGAGAAAGAGCGCTATATAAATAAAATTATTATTAATTATTATTATATATAACAGCCTCTTATTCGATTGATGTAATCATCCATCAAAAATAGTAACACCTGTCTAAGATCCACCTCCTGATCCACCTCTTCGCTCACCTGTTCCTTAATTAAAACATTCACATTAACCTTTCATCTGCCCGTCTGTCTATAAACACATCTTTTAAATAGCAGGATAATAAGTGTATAGTTACATAAATATTATCTCTAAGTATAATGGAGTACCCCGTTTTGTGTTCATTAATTCATCATAAACCATAATCATGGTGGTAAAAAATATATATATAGAGAGAAATATTATCTATATATATAAATAAAAAATAAATAATAAAAAATATAAAAAATATATATATATATGGGGGTCATAGACCACTCGGGAATCGAACTGAGTACTCTAGCTATGGTAAACCAAGACTCTACCTCCAGGCTATGTAGCTACTTAATAAAATGTTACATTTTTATACATATACAGAGATGATCATAGATCAACAATACACAATACAACTAAACGGAGAATCTCAAGCACCTATTCTATCTATCCATATTTCATCCTTCAGTCGAATACAATCTTTATTGCATACGTTATCAAAAAAATGCATATATTATGCTTGCTTGCACATCAAAAAATATATACATATAAAATATGGGGCAATCTTATCACATCATATTAAGTCTTATTTCGTCCGGAACTCGAACCAATTAAACTGGTTAATCTAGCTATGGTGAACTGGTGATCTACCTCCAAACCATTTTATTTCTAACTAGATTTCTAGGTTTTTAATAAAGATGATGGTACTTCTATGACCCCAAGTTTAAGGGAGCATTCTTAAGCCTCTATTCTATAAGTTCATATCTATAAGGTGAACCAGAGGTATTTTTTGCTCTAATGTAGATTAAACCTCTCTACTTATTTTAAAAAAGCTCAATAGATACTGTCTAAT